>NW_026947511.1:21865000-21992500 GCF_034190915.1 Cavia porcellus | reverse complement strand
AGGAGCTGTGTTTCCTCTTCTAGCAAAATTAATCGCTTAGATTAGATATTTGTTTAAGTTGTCTGTCCACTCCAGGATGCTAAGGTCAGAAAATCCAATGGCCTTTTACCTGCACTACTATCAAGTCAGCCCATTATTTATCAGCTGTGTGACCTTAGGTGGTCACTTATCTTCTCCAAGTTTCTCAGATTCCCCATGTGTGAAAATTAGATGAGACACTCAGGTCGGGTGTGCCAAATCTGTTTTATATCTAGTCCAAGAGATGCCCCATGAAGAAAAGATTCCCAGGGAATGGTCTAGTAAAGGAGTCACCAAGTCTTAATGGTAACAAAATTAAGTTAGGTCTTTAAACCCAGAAATTCCTAACATGATTTAGCTATAAAAAACACAGTTGTACTTGTTTAGATCTCTGCCACTTCCTTAAATTCAGCCAAGTATGGCCAAGGCATAAATTTGTGACATAAAAGAGTAAATAATGAACTTATTTCCAGTTTTGCCCCAGCCTTTTGCTGCTTCAGAGAGTTAGATATAATCTGATTCCAGTGTCTTCTGGGGCTTACCTACTGTCAGAAGATACTTTTAAAAGTGAAAAGAAATGTCAAAAGTCATTCTGATTCAAGTCTAAAATAGATTCTGCCTCTCTCCAATGTAACCTATATGAGGCAGGTCAGTATAAAAGAGAAGTAAATAAAGCTAACTTTCTTTAATATAATAAAAACAGAGCATTTCTACATAACAAATGATCAGAACCACAGCCATCTATATAGAAGCAACATATAGTTTCAAATGGGGACAAAGTCAGACCTTACAACTGTAAGTAATTGGCTAATAGTCAATTAGTTAGAAGAGCTAAGTGTGCTTAGCTCTCCTGCAGTGTAAGCTCTCCTCAGCTTTATAACCTGTAATACAGAGATAATGATTATCTGTAGTATGAGTGCTTTAATTATAGGAATAGCTGATTGACTTGTCTAAAGCGCTGAGAGTATGGCAGACAGTCTTAATATTTGCATCATGTATCACCATTTTGTGATCAATGTCAGATTCAGCTTTTAAACCTATTTTTTCCTTGCTCACAAAATAGGCATAACCTTAATATTGAGTGACTTTAGCTTGAGTACATATTCTTGTTTGTCTGAGACTCGACTTTTCCCGATTGTATTATGTCAGGTCATTATAGGCATATGTGTCATATGAATCTAGTGTGCTGATTTAATGATTTATAAAGAAAGTGTCACATTTCAATGCTGATTATCAATACCTAGTGGATACATGTGACTTTCTATGTGTTTTTTGGTTGAATATTCGTGTGTATACACACACATAGATGCACATCTTTGCTATAATATCCTTTGCAAGTGGTTATTTGTTCAGATTCAGAATCAAAATCTCTATGACAGAGTGTTAATTACCTCCTATGCTGCACTTGGACATTTCTACTTATTGGTAGTTTATTAGTATATTGAGTCCAAGTCTAATTCTCAGTACCTTTTTAAATTCTCATCCAAACTTACGTTTTAAATCTAGAGGGAATATTAGAGAATTCTAGCACAACCCTTGAAAGAGAAAAGTAGTAACTATCAAGATCAAGTGACTCTTAGAAAGTTCTGATCCATTGCTGTGAGCCCCACTTGAACCTGCCTTTCCCCCTGAGTGACCACCATATACATCAGTGATCATTTGAATCTCTATTGCCTTGAAATATTAGTTCCTCGGAACATTCAACCACCAAATCTTCATTCTCTTGACTCCTGAAGATTTTCTCAAATCTGTTGGATGCTCCTCTCTTGGAATACAATCATGAGTTCCTTACTGTATCAACATCCTATGATTAATTCCCTCATGAAGATGAAACAGAGGAATGGGACACAGGCTGGGCATTGAAGAAGGAGATACATGTTTGGAGAATGGGCGTTCAGGAAAGAATACAGAAAATGAGGTACACCATCTTCTGTGAATTCATCAGAAGATCAAACGCCCAGGTCCACACCCAGCCTTGTCAGGATATTGCTCAATAACCCTTGGGGGAAAGGATGGGACGGAGGAGGGGGCAGGCAGTGGCTAACAATATAATCAACATGCAGTAGACTCCTTTTCACCATTAAATGACTTGGAAAGAAGAAAAAATCATCCATTATTATACGTTCTAGACTCTCAGTTCTAGCTGGAAATGGTTTCAGTGAAAGTGAAATGCTGCAATTCCAGCTGAGCTGGAGTCACCCTCATTCCCTGGCTTCCTTCAGACAATGGAAATCTTCCATGATGAATTGCCTCTCATTGGCTATCTCCCCTCTCCCCCACCCCTTCTTCCTCTCTCCCTCCTTTTCTGATGTAGTGGTTCTTGATCCTTTTTATCATAATCTTCTCAGGGTGCTAGTAAACATTATAAATTCTCTCAATGAAAAGAAAATGCACGGACATGGAGAATTTTACAGATAACTTCTGGCAATACTCCTTTCCTAAAACCAGTGCTTATGGATCCAAATTGAGACTCAAGCCTGAGAGATGTTTTAGGTGTTTACCTTCTTATTTATAGAACACTAAGCCTCTCTGTGGGGATCAGGAGGAGGCAGATAACATGCCTTCAGATAATAGGGATAAACCCAACCATTTCTTTCTGCTCAAATAAGGTAGACTCACATGGTACCAAGGATAGGGAATAGAAGCTGCAAGAGAAAATGCAAGTTCTTTTCTGCTCCTTTCTTCAAGTTATAGGCACCTACTTTATGAAGCCATTGTGGCAGACATGGGTCACTGAGGATGAAGAAGGCACATTTATGCTCTAGAGGTAGGTAGAGTTTGGTTGGGGGGGCAGATTTGTTATGTTATCTGTTGCTGCATAACGTTACCCCCAAACTTAGTGCTTCAAGCAACAAACATTTATTGGCTTGCAATTGCACTGGGCCAGTAATATGGGCAATCTAGCTAGGTGTTTCTGACTCAAGGTCTCACAGGATATAACAGCACATCTAGCAGTTACTCAAGGCTCAAAGGAAGCTGGGGAATCTGCTTCTAAGCTCAGTCACAATTCTGTGTCATGTGGGCATCTCCATTGGCTGCTTGCATGTCCTCAAGACATGGTAGTGCTCATCGAAAAGAGAGGAGAGGCAGAGGGTACCTAATCTTAAAAGTGACATCCTGTTTGCAAACCTAGAGGTCATCTGATATTGAAGGGGAGTAGATTAGACAAAAGCATTAAGACCAGGGGGAGGGATCATTTTAGACACAGCCTTTAGCACTTGTAGACAGAATTTCTACAAAGGGGGATTTGTTGTCTTTGCTATGGCAGTACAGAGAAAGGGCTTCTCAGCCAGCTGGGGTGATTAAGGAGGACAAGCACTAAACCTGTTTTATGTCCTGACAAAGACGGAAGGTAGCCAGGCAAAAAAGGGAAGGTGTCACAGCCTGCATAGTCAGAAAGACATGAAATGTCACATATTGTTTCTACCTGCTGTTAACTGCCCACTGGCATAATCCTAATAATGACAATCAAGGTGAAGCTTTCTTGCTGATTAAAGACTGTGAGGGAGAAAAAAAAGTTGTTCATTCAAGCTGGTGGTACACATATGGGATTATCTGAAATGCCAAAATTCCATCTTTCTTTTTCTTTGCTTCCAGCCTCCCCTGCAGTGCTCCTGGCATTCTGGCCACACTGGTGACTTGTGTCTCTCTCAATTCACTGTGCTTTGACAGCTCCCTCGGCCTGGTCACTGACCTTTTTCCTTCCTCACTCTGGATGCTTTCTTTGGCTTAGCTCTTCTCGTTAAGAAATGAGCTATGTTATAACCGAATATATCTTTCCCGTTCTTCCCATTTGGAATTGAGGGCCCTTCTTTACGATTATGCCACCTTCTCTTTACTTCTATGCTAGTCCTGAGTACTCTGTAGTATCATTGCTGACTTACCTATGCCACCTTCTTGGAGTTCTGGAGGTCTATCATTGATAGGATTATTTCCAGAAGATGAAAAATATTCCCAAAAGATGAGGAGTATAAATCAAAAGAGGCCTTTATTCTGGGAACATGGAGAGAGAGGACTGGTATGCTGGCCGCTGAAATCTGGCGCTCTCTCTCACGTGGACACGTGATGTGGGGGAATATAAGTAGCCTAAGCTTAGGGCAGTGCCCTAAGGCCATTAGAGATGCACAGGTATTTCATTGGCACACGTTTGGCACCAGGGGCAGATTCCGATGGGTGGGGGGATATAGGGTTACAGGTAAATCTCTAGGGGCGGGGGAGACAGGAGCTCCCTAATTCCGGCTGAGGCTTTTTCTGGCTACAGTGCCCAGTCTGGGTCAACAACCCTTTCAATCATCAAGTACTTTGTTCTCATTATTGTACCTTGTTATAGTTTGTGTCTGTAATTCCCCCCCCCCATAGCCTCATGCAGTCATGGAATTTTCTTGGAGGTGGTTGAATCCAGAGTGTGCACTTGATTCATGGTACAATGCTAGAATTAAGTGTGGGTGATTGCTGGATCAGTTCACTGATTGATTGGCACCACCCTAATCCTGGTAGATTGGATACAATATAAGGGCAAAAAGAGGCTTGATTTCCTCTCTATCTTGTTGCTTTTGCTGTCTTCCACCACTATGAACTGCTGCCCCTCTGCCATGCGCCACTGTGGGTTGGAGCCATCCAATTACGGACTGAAACGTCTACAAACTGTGAACTAAATAAACCTTTTCTTCCTTAACTTTGGGTGTTGGATACTTTTTCTCAGCAATGAGAAAAGTAGCTAAGACATATCCTTAGTGATTGATCTCTACTAAGATCTTTGTTTTTGAGAAAGAAAGAAAGATAGGGAAAGGAAGATGTCCACTGGGACTCTGTTGCACTTTTTAAAACTTGCAGTAGAATTAGGTGAGAAAGATGATCAGACTTAAAATATAGCTACTGTGTGTGTGTGTGTGTGTGTGTGTGTGTGTGTGTGTGTGTATGATAACATGGTATCTTACTTTATTTGGAGTACTATAGTGAGAACATAGACTGGCCAGACACAATGGTCCAGGCCTATAGGCTCAGCATTCTGGGATGCTGAGGTAGGAGAGGTGCAAGTCCAAGCCCAGCCTGGATAAGTAGCAACTTAATGCGTCCCTGATTTTACTTTAGAAATTTTAAAAAGGGCTACAATGTAGTTCCACCCAAGAACTTGAATTCAATTCCCAGTACCAGAAAACACAAAACAAACAAACATCTACAAATGGAATGGCTTATACAATGCACACATATTTCCAACAGTTCCAAAGGCTGATAAATCCAAGATTTAAGGTTCCAGCATACTTGGTTTATGGAGAAGACTGGCTTCCTGGTTCATGTATAGCTGCTTCTTGCTATGTCCTCAGATGGTGGAAAGGGATAAGCTCTCTGGGACCTTTTTGTAGGGGGATGCACGCAATTTCTGAGGTCTCCACACTTGTGACCTAATGATTCCCTGAAGATCTTACATCTAAATATGTTCACACTGGGGACTAAGTTTCACCATATGAATTTAGGAGTGGGGGTTGGGTATTCAATCCAGAGCACAAGGTCAGCTATCAGAGCAACTTAGGTGTGGAAATTTATCCATGTGTGATTGTTTCCTGTTATAAATTTCTGTGGAAATGCATTCATAATGTTAGGCCTATTTAAGATGAAAGAAAGGAAGAAAGAAAGAAAAAAGAAGAAAAAAATTCTGTAACTAAAGTCTTGACAAGTAAGAAAAAGGACCTCAGAGAATTTAGAAATTTCACCTCTTTTATCCCTGATTCTGCCTGAGAACGAGTGGGAGTTAAAGAGCCTTCAAGAAGAAGGTTGTGTAGGTAGGTGGACATCAAATAGGAGGGTATCTATTATTCTGAGTCACAAGAGGATCTGGTAAGTCAGTGTCTAGTTTCAACTCTCTCTTCCCTATCAGCTCCCTTTGCACAAGTCTATTGGTTTTCTCTCCCAGCACCCATTCATGATGCTCTGTTGAGAGCATCATGGTCTTACCTTGGGGAGTTTTCACACTCTAATTCCTAAATGTAAGTGTGCTTAGTCTTCCAACCCATTCTTCCATCTCTAGGGGTAACATGTGATCATTCAGTCTTTTGGTCATAATAGTTAACTTTCTGGAGTCACAAGACCTAAGACTAGCTGGCCAATGAGAGGCAATTCCAACATCTCAGTAGGTATCATGGTAAAGAGAAACTTGCTCCGAAACTAGGAAGATAAATGCCTGGATCTGCTGGACGCTTTGAATGACGGGGAAGGCAGGTCTGTGATTTCAGCCAGGACAGAGAAAAGCAAAGATGGACAGCAATCAAGCCCTGAAGGTTGCTTTTGTCCTGTTTGCACACAAGTGTCCAGAAGTTTTCCAGGACTCATCTGTTCGGTGAGGTTTTGAACTTAAGCAAGTTTGAAATGAGTTTTTGTTCTCTGTTTGGTTTCTGTCTTTTTCTCCCCTCTGGTACAGGAGATTAAACCCAAGGCTTTCACACAAAACTGCAACCTACATAAATTTTTTCTTTTATTTTTTAAATTTTGAGACAGAGAGTTTTACTAAGTCCCTTGAGATCCCAGACTCCTAGAGTGGCAGAACTAAAGGCATGTACCACCAAGCCCAGCAAGTTTCTGTTTTTAAGAATAAAAAAGTTTGTCTGTTCTGACCGTTATTTCTCTTTTTGGCCTCTGATTTTTTCGTTTTAAAAAGGATCCTCTTGGGACTATAACTCATAATTTTCCCTTCGTTTTATTATGTTAATTTTATTTACTTGTCATCTGTAATAAAGTTATTCTCTAAGTGACTGTACTCTGGAATGTGATCTTCTATTGGGTTGTGAGCCAGGAACTAACCCCAGGGCTTAGGGTGTTTAGGAATGGGATGGGTTTATGGAAGGGAACAGATTCCTTGGAGGGTAGGAAGCCAACAGGGCCTTCTGATGATAATGGTATGCACAATTTCAGCAGAGAAACCCAGAACCTATATTAACCCACAGAGGGTAGCTTGCTGACCTCATACCTGCACAAAACATGTCATTGATTGCAAACCAGAAAAATGGAAAAGAACAGAGAATGCTTAGGAAGAAAGGAAGTATGACAAAACCATTTGACACTTTGTTACAGAAAGAATGCCAAATTACAAAACAACTGTACTACTAGGGCAAAAAAGTGTATACAGTTAAGAATTATTAAATAAGGTAAGTTGAATTTAGCATATTTTTAGTATATATTTAATACTATATAGCATATTAAAATATTTTTAATGTTTAGCACTTAAATATCTTTCAGTAGTATTTAATATTATTTTTATGTACTTTGACACTGAAAAACTTCAAAAGATTTGGTAAAAAAAATGAAAAAGATTTGATTATTGGGAAAATATATATGCAATATCTGAAAAATGCATTTTCCCCTGACCACATGATTTCATTTAACAATATCTTTACAAAACCATTCTAACGGTCCTAAGGAGGTTATTTTTTACATTTTGAAAGTAAAAGTTATATGTGAAATGGAACCAGCCCTGGGACCACATGTAATGCCCAAGGGCAAAAGTTATAGTGGGGTGACCACTACTGGTTTCCCAAGACCATATCTTTTCTCTCTTATCCAAAAGCCCTTTTCCCATCTGGATCTTATAAAGCAGTGCAAGCTCCAAACCCCAGGAGAACCAGCCTGTGTGGAGTAGTGAGACAGCAGGGGATCTCACATCCTCTGACACAGATAGGTGAAAAGCCATTTAGCCTTACTTAAAGGGAAATTCAGTGGGGGTTTGCTCTAGCCCACACATCTAGTCAAAGGAATAGGCCCCAGAGGAGCGTCAGAAATTCCCAGCTGCCTCTTATCAAATCCTCCTGCCAACCAAATAGTGACAGATTCAGGCCTTTGAAAACACACCAAGGAAGACAACATACCAGCCAGCACCACCTAGTGGTGGAGAGGCATTAATTAACATCTCTTGCAGGATTGTTCCCTCCACAGTGGGCTTCCGGAGCTGATTGTTAGCAAGTCTGCTATGGGGCATGCTGCATAGTTAAAGCACTGAGAATGGAAATGCTAAGAGCTGGAAGCAGTGTGGCCTATGTGGCTTTACAAATGTGGAAAGGAGAGAATGGAATGGTTTTTCATCAATCATCTGCTGTATTTAAATTTTTAAAATTAGGAAATACTATATCTTATAAAGGATCAAAGGAAAGGATTACTAACATTCATAAGTAATAGGTTTAAAATGTAAACTCATGGGTACAACAGAGAGAAGGTGGAGAAGCTTAGAACATTTGGGTTTGTCTGTCCCCAAGCTCCTGTACCCAGGTGCCTTCTCTGTTATCACTAGAAGTAGGCCATGAGATTTATTGATGAGCACAAAAATCAACACAAAAAGAGCTATTATGAAAACTTTCTATTAAAACTGTGCCCCACATTTAACACGGAATCAGCAATAATTGTGATTCCTTCCAGCAGCTGTCTCAACAGGCAGAATGGGAAAGAAACACTGAAATAGTTACAAATCACCTCTTGTCTCAAATATCATTAAGATGGTCTGGGTGATGTTTTGACTTCGAACTCACAGCATGCAGGATTCCCAAGCACAAAACAGCAACCAGACCTATCTTAGGCCTGAAAAGGAGAGTTTTATTGTATATTTTCCAAGTGTATGATCAAAGAAATACCGAGTTTCCCTGAAAACAAGACCTAGCTGGAAAATAACAGGCCTTGAAAAGTAGAGCTCAAAAGTGCCAGTCCCAATCAGGCTATCCTTGCCTTACCTGCCAACACTGTTCTTTTGCTCAGTGGCTACTCTAAGACAGGCAAGGCGAGGATAGGCTGTGGGGCAGGCAGTTTTGATCTCTCGTTCTCAAGGCTGATTAGGAATTGGAAGAATGTCTTGGAACCTCAAGTTGCAATGGATCCAGGAATTTAATGATACCTGGATTCTCTGATCTCATTTTGTCAGTTTCCCTTTTTCTCACAGTGACCCAGCTTTTCCTGTATGGTAAAAAATTAGATCACCAGTAATGTCTAATCTCTCCTTTCCTAGGTTTTGCCACCTGAGAAAAGCAGGTCCCTTCTCCCCAGCTCTGACTTTTCACATTCCACAGAGGTACCCTGGCCTAATTAATGTCAACTGCTTCAGGGGTGCTGAGCTGATAATGCAGCTGGCGTTCCCTACCAATTATGGAACAGTGACACTTTGGAATCACCTCTTCAGCCTCCCGTGAGACCTCACACCAGCCAGTTCTTCAAACCAGCAATCTCACTTCATTTTGCAGTTGCCTCCTCAACACTTTCCAGAGATCCTGACCACCCAAAATTCATTTTTCAACGAAAACACAAAAATTGCTTTCACAGAACACAAATCAACTGCCAAAGGGGCAATCCACACCCATTTTTATGTTGAACAACAAGGTAGATCTAACTGTAAGAACACTGACCCAAAACTGAGCTGAATCTTCATGTTGCGTGTCTGTTGTTGGAGGCAGAAAGAATTTCAACTTGAGCTTTTTCTACCAGGAGAGCAGCAGGAGAAATGGGGTGACACCAATGTCTAGGCTTCTAAGGTGGCAAGACAGGATATTCTTGAAGGAAGTTTGTGGAGTTAGATTTGAGAACCGCCAGTTTAGGCCTTGCTGTGTGTCTATGTCTATCCCTTAGTCATGTCTCAAGATTTCAAAATCACCATCTGCACACCACACCGTTCTACTTTCAACTTTTGTTTGTCTTGCCTGAAAAGTTGGAACCTCCTTCCCCACCCCCACTCCAAGTCTGGACACTTCTGTAACCAAATTAAGTAAAACTTGGGTCAAACAGTTCTTGAGAGTGATGACAAATGGAAACAATAGACTCAATCTCCAAATGGTTGAATTATTATGTTCTTGTCCTAGTTTTCAGCTAGTGTAGATAATTGGCCCTGAGCATCCATGTAATATGAGCTAGTGTTCCAAATAGTGACCATGATTTGCTAGGTATAAAAGACTCAGGCAATATCAATTTTCTCCTTTTTGTCCTGTTCAGATCAGGATTTCTTAGTCAGTAATTGCAGTGAACTCAGAAAAAGGGGTGCTGGTGAGAAGAGAGGAGAACAATTAAGAAATGATACATAAGAGCCCAAAGCAAGGGTAACTAATTTCACAATCATTGTGAATGCTTATTTTATATAAAAAGCACTAAATGATGAGTTTCAAATGGTAGTGCATGCAGGAGCTGGAAAGGTACAAGTGCAAAGATAAAGAGATTCCATTCTTAGTGAAATAAATAGTATCATTAAGTCATTAGGATGATAAAAAATTTTAAGAGTTAAAATAAAGTAAATTAAAAGAAATCAGAGGATTTTTATCAGAAAAGATACTGCCAAGGGAAGTCATGAAGACTGTGTCACAAGGTCCATGATGAAACCAACAACCTACCAAAATTAAATTCTGTCTCACAAGGGATTGTGGTTTAGGTCAACAAAGTGAAGTTGTGTATTCATGTGTGGATTCGTTCACCCAGAGGTGCAATGTTTGTGATTGTTGCAATGAAGTATTTCACCAAAAAACCTAGTTTTCTTCTACAAAATAACTTTGAAAGATTTTTTAACTTTGAAAGAAGCTTCCACTTGTTGGCTGATATTAAAGCCAGATTATTGACTCCAGATTAAAAACATGAGCAGTCACAAACTACTAGACAAATTCTTCTAAGATATGATAAGGTGACGAAGCCTCTCACATTATAAAAGAGAAGGTTCTAGTCATTTTGGAATAACAGACATTCACATTTTAGCAGAATGCCCTGAAAATCCATTTCTCTGGGGGGAAAATATTTTCCTATGGAAGAGAATCTTTTTATGTGTCCCATGTAAGGGCACTGAGGAGAACATTCAGTGATAGCTTAAGAGTAGCTACATGATTGAGAAAATATAAGAAGTACAAAAATAATTGCACCTACAGAACGGTGAACTAGGGGATCATTGTGTCCACAATTCAAGAATTAAATTTCAGATTGAAAACTTTTATTCATTAATTGTTCAGCAGATAAATACTAGAAATAATTATGGTACATTCTTGGAAATAAGAATATCAAAATGTGAACCAGTAATTTCTTTGCCGTCTAGTACCACAAAATCTCGTATGGTGGTTCAATTTATTTCACTACTGTATTAGTGTTTCTGTGGTTGAAAGAAACAGAAACCTACTCAAGACTTTCTAAAAAAGAGAGTTTAAAAAGGAGAAAATCAGCAGGACTACAGCATTGATAGTGAAGGTATTCAAAGCCTCTTTCCCTTCATGACTTACTCTTTTGTTTAGAGGTTGGGCTATAATTACTTTCCCCACATGGAAACTTCAGTTTTTGAAACTGAAGATTTCATGATTTAGCATCTACTACTGACTTAGTCTTTGTGGACCTTTTTGCAAATCAATGAGAAAGAAACTGATGGGAAATCCAGGACCATTATCCATCCCCACACTCAGGAAGTATTTATTGAACATCTACTATATGTGAGTCACTGTGTAAGACAGTGGCGTTCCACCAGGACAAAGTAGTATTTGCAACTTCATGTTCTTGATTTAGAAATGGGATGAGGGAACTGCAACCCAGGCAAGAAAGAGCTCAGGAAGATAAGAGCTATGAGGAAGCATGAAATAGGAAGGAGACAACAATAGCGAGATGGTGCGTTAGAAAGATATTCTGCCAAAGTGTGTGTGAGGAGGTGAGTTGGGCAGAGGTCCTGAGGAAGTAAGACCAAGAGAATATTGGGGGTCAACACTGCAGGTGAGGGACATCAAGGACCCAAGTCTCAACGGAATTCAGCCAGAAGACCCCTGAGACTGAAGCACGGAGAGTAAAGAGAGTGGCCATCACTGAGGTCCGAAGGGAGCTAGGACACAACCAGATAGACCATCCAAGCACCTGGGACCCTCAAGAAGCCTCTGAGCCATCACTTGACTGTTATTGTAAAATGAAGTTTGTCCAGAGCTACCCAGAATTGGAGTCCAGGTAACCTGTTTGCAGAACCCAAGAATTATTTGATTCCCTCTTTCTGATGGAGAATCTCAGAGTAAAGTTTTCTACAAGGACTTCAGACCTTCTGAAAGTTCATCAATGTTTCCATATCATTTGGAATTGCCATCTAAAAACAGAGATGCAGTTTAGTTTTACACAGCAGTTGGAGTCTACTTAACATTCAACAGATGCACAAGGGGTGGGGATGTAACTCAGTGGTAAAGAAATTGCCATACCATGCCCTAGGCCCTGAGCTTTATTCCAAGCACTGGGGGGGAAAAGGCACATTATCTTTGTTATGACCATTTCATTTATTGAATTCATCATTGAAAATCCTTGTTTGAGCTGCCAACTTTTTTAGTATTATTCAAAATAGATTTTAATTCATCCCCTACCACTTTCCGATCAGTCATTGTCACCCTGCCTTGCACACAATGGCATGTGGGTTATACTTTTTAAGCAGGAGAGTGAAAAATACTGTTTAAACATGGCCACACAGCAACGTAGTGTCTGTGCTGGCAACAGCATTTCAAAAAGAATGAGAGAAATCGACTTCTCTAAAGATACATGTCTTTCAGGGAATTCTTTATAGAGAACATTACCAAAATTGGGGCTGTTTTCTTAGGAGTGAGTAGTTTTCAGAGTTGATGTTCTTTGTTCAGGAGTGAATGTATTTACATGGTGCATGCTCAGGATAAAAGACTACACAATGAGAGAAACAGAGCATAAAAGAAGCCAGTCCTATTCTTCAAATATAGAGTAACTTTGTAAATGGACTGATTCCAACTTGCTAGAAGTCTTAATTTACTGAAACTATTTTTTGTTTATTTGTATGATGAAGAATCAGATAAGGGAAGAAACAGGCTTATTATAAATAATCACATTCCCAGGTGCCAAATAATGGGCATTAGGATAACATACACACAGATTCAGCCTAAGCTGTTTACAGTAACTGGACTCAGTGGTTAGAACTGATATTTAGTCATATTCATTCATCTTAGAAACGTCCTTTAAGTACCTAATACCTGTCAATTATTAGACTAGACCCTAAGGGAAAAATGTTATAACCATTCTAAGGGTGTTTTGATAAAAAATAAACAAATAAGCATGCAATCGTATCAGTAACACATACCATATCACATAAATGCCATGAAGCATAGAGCAGTGCAGCAGGAAGAATGGAAGGAAGAATGGAAGAGGATGAGGGCTGTTTTATCACAGGTGGTCAGAGGAGGTCTCTCCAATTAGGTGACATTTCAGCAGATATCTGGTCAAGACTGGCATGATCAGAGAAAAGTTGTCGATAGTGATCATAACTTGATAAACCAAGAGAGAGAATTGATTCTTTTTAAGAAATGGTTTCAAAGGAAATATTAACCCTCAGTTAATTATAAAAATTGACCAGAATTTCCCTAACTCTATTTCCTAGGCCTTGGAGACAATGGAAATTTCTAAAGACCCATATAAATACATGTGTACAATTAAGTAGTCTTAATTATTACCTCAATGACAATACGCAATAGTAAAAAAACAATGATCTTCAAAATCCGTGCAGATAAGTAAATTCTACTTACTTATAATCAGGACTCTATCTCTTAGGAATTTTAAGTCAGTTAGTTAACCTATGCAGATTTCACTTTATCAGTGAAGAAATGGTAACATCCTCCCTTTGGACTGGCTGTGAGGATTAAATCACTTTCAGTCTGCAATATCTTGGAGCCCAGCAAGTGCCTAAAAACTTGTTGATCTTATTCTTTCATGGTGTCTAGAGAATCATTAAACCATGAAGAGTGTCGCAGAACACTGCAATAAATATAAAATTTTATTTCTTTCCCAGAAATAGAATTAGAAATTTTAGGATGTTCAGGAAACCAGTAGCTTGAATGCACTTAAGATTTATTGAAATGATTACCCTATTAGGTCACTGGTGTCAGTCCCCCATCTGAGGTTTTTCTTTAAAGCATTTTATTCCATCTAAATATCAGATCAACAGACAATAATGAGAATGAGCACCCTGTCTGGAATTTCTCCTTTGGACACTAACAAACAGCCAGTCAAACATGCTAGGTTCATGTTCAGACATAGTCTCATGCTGTCTGCAAGATTAGCATTTCTCTTTGGTCTAACAGGATAGGTCCAATGAGATGGGAACCCATGAGTTTCCAAAGTTGTTACAGTAAATGTTACATGGCATGTAACATTTTGGAAATTCAGTACCTATTTCATTGGTTTTCCCCAAAAATAGGATGGAGGTCATCTTCTCAGTTCTATTTTAAACTTGATTGGTTTTTTTCTTATTCTTATTGCATATTAATAGCTCTGGATTGGAAGAAAGTTCCTACATCCTGTTTAGGTGCCATGTGATGGTTTCTTCAAAATATATGAATGAGCTATTTTCTGGTTTCTGTTAACTATTTTAGGAAGTGAGTGGTGGGAGAGCAGCAGGGTGCCTGCCATTTTTAAATATAATTTTTTCCAAAACTATATTTAAGTTTTCCATGAAGAAATCTAGCAAGTAGAGACTGAACCATTGTTGAATGTCACCATGTTGTCCTTATCCCAAAACCTGTCTCCAAAGATCTATTCCGTGTTTACAAATGTGATGTCAGATTTGCTCAAAATAGAAAGGTAAGATCTTGCTGATTGTAAACCTACTTTTAATTTGGATATGGAGTCAACTTGAGTTAGTATTGTCTGCATACTTGGAATGAATAGCGCTTATCTTGATATCTCAGAATTTTCTTTAATAGGACAGCCCCTAGAAGGGAGTTGCCAGCCTGTGGAAGATCTGATCTTTGCATTCTAGTTCAGAGCTCCTTGTATTTTTACTGACCCTGGCCTAACACTAAGAGTAAAGTCAATGGGGATCATTGAACTCAGTTACCATTTTGGTGCAGGAATAGTAATCTACTCTGCATAAAGAAGTTTATTTCTGAAATAAGTATAATTTGTTATTTATTATTAAAGGTTACACAGATATTTCTAGGATTTTTAGCTTACATAATCTCCACCCATCAGTGTGGAAGATACGATCACCTTCACTTTATGGATGAGAAAAATTAAGATTTAAGAAGGTAAACAGTTGGTCCCAGATTACAGATAGTAAATGTCAACTAGAACTGGATCCTGGGTCCTCAAAGTTCATTCCTGCTGACCTCCCTCCCCGGAGGCTTTGTATTCTATGACATTATTTATAAACATGGAACCAGAGAAAATATCATGAAAGCTGTGATGATGGGCCTGTTTCCAACTTCTCTGCCTTGTAGGTATGCTTGTTCTTTTGTCAGCTCCTTACTTTTTTCTTTTCATGTTATTTTCACTTTCTTCTTGCTAGACTCCTGATTTTCAGGATGATGGATACTGAAATTATCTCTGAATTTCCAAAGGTGATTCTCAGTTATAGGTGGCAAATGTGTTTTCAGACAATAAAAATCATGTAGTTCTGAGTTTGATGAAGAAAGAAGAGATTTCCTTATTTCTTTTCATTCTTTTGTTCAACTTTACCATACCTCTCTTACTCTTTAAAATCCATCTCATTCATCCTAAATCAGGGTGGAACCTTCCAGGATTTATTACTTAGAGCACTCACTTGGTGTTTCTTCAGGAACTGGCATATGAGGCTGGGCGTGGTGGTACACTCCTGCAATCCCAGTGCTTGAGAAGCTGAAGCAGGAGGATTGCTGAGAGTTTGAGGCCAGCCTGTGTTGCATAGTGAGTTTAAAGCAGTCTGGACTACATAGATAGACTTTCTCTCAAAAACAAACAAAAAAAGAGAATTGATGTATTTTACCAAGTTGTATCATATGTTACCAACTTCTATCATTACTGTCCTCTCATTCGATTTTCCAATTGCCTCCCAACTAGAGGCTAAGCTTGCAGAGAAAACGGATTGTTTGTTAAACTTTTCTGAATTCTTTTGATTTAAATTGTCTACAATAATATTTGTAAACACAAACCAGGAAAAACATATTGTTAAACTTATGATAAACATGTACCAATATCCCACTTTTTTTTTTTCTTTTTGCTAATATCTCTCCTTTGGGGATTATGATGTGATTCAAAAATGACAATGAGATATAACTAGATTAATTCAGGAGAAACTTTTTTCCTTGGGAGATAGGTAGGGAGAAGAAAAGGTGCTGATTCACCATACCTTCTCTTTCTTTAACACAAATCTGAGCCTATGGCCAGTTCTTTGGGCAGCAAATGGGTGACAGGTGGCATCATTCCTGATAAGAAAAGCTAAAACTGGTAGAAACAATGTACATCACTGGTTACCCCAGTGAGCAGCTGCTCCAATGCCAGTAATTACCCTCCCCAGTCTTATGAATGAAACAGTACATGTCTGCATTGCTTAAGCCATTTCCTCTCCAACTACACATGTTCAAAGTCTCCAACCTCCACCCTCTCCAACTACACATAGTTCAGAGTCTCCAACCTCCACCATCTCCAACTACACATAGTTCCTGAAGTGGAAATACACATTCTGTGCTTCCCTATAATAGTACCAAATACAACATAAAAGGGTTACTCAATTGTTATTTGTAATTTTCTTCAAGGAGAAAATGTATTGGCTCTTTAAGAGAAGGCTTGTTTGTCATGGAACTTGGTGCTTCACAAAATGTGTCAGGCAGGATACCACAGAGATGCTAAGGTAAGGTGGACAATATATCTAAATCATATCTACACCTTAAAAGTGAAATTCTTATTTTCACTTCATATGGTTGCTCCCTATAATACACTGTAATGTAAAGGATGATGTAATATCAAGATCTAACTCAGCAAAAACAATTATATAAAACCCAATTTAGGTTATGTGGCCCAAATAGTTGTTTTCTTGGGTTTGAGAAAATAAGTCACATTTTTCATTTCCTCATCTAAAAAACATTGATTCAGCTAGGTTGCCGTACAATTAATAAGAGGACAAAACATAGTTCTCTATTATGTAATTTAAAATTTCACAATGGAAACAAATCACTCTTATATGGAAATGTCCTAAATATTTCTACGGCAGAAAAGATTCTTAATTTATCTGCTTCACCAGTCTCCTTTGATTCTATTAATTAAATAATTGCTCAGCTATTTTTTGTCAACAGAAAGGAGGTCACTTAATTGAGTTTTGGTCTATCAGACAAAACCAGCTGGCCCATTGCTGAATTAGGGAAAAAGGAAATACTGACTCAACCATTTGAACAGAGAGTAGCGTGGGCAGAGAGAGTCAACCTTACACATCTTTTATTGCTAAATAGTTCCAAATCTCTTGAGATGATGAGTGGGAGAAAATAGATTACATTTGTGAAGTAGAAGCTATCTAGGAGGACCGGAAAACAGCCCTTTGGTACCAAAAAGAATAGAGAGCCTGCCTTCTACGCAGGCTACTAGTTGACCATTCTGGTATCTGTGAAGCATTTAGGGGTTTCTAAGCCTTAAGAATCTGAAATCATTAGCACAAAACTGGAACTAATCTTAGCCTTGGTGTTTTGTCTTGAGAACAGAATTGGCCCTGAGACTCACAAGTGACTCAGAAGAAATACTTGGGCATGTTGAAGAAGATGAGGGCAATATTTTAACAACAAGCAAACATGCATGCCATGGAGAAGAATCATAAATGAAAGGAAAATAAATTAGAGTCAAGAAACCAGAAGAAGGCTCATAGCAAGGGGCAGATACTGTTAACCTCGAAGTGAAATGCCAGCATTTTAGAAACAAAACATATGTGCTAGAATCATCAGTGAGCTTGAAATGAAACTTAATACCCACACCAGTTTGTTTCCTTTCCTTTTGTGCTTGCTACACGCCAAATTGTTGAATATAAAGTATCCTAATGGAGGTAAGGGCATTTTCCAAATTAAGTGCTCTGAAAATATAAACCATTATTGTCCTTACTAGTGAAGAGAGGACCACCATGTTACCAAATTATGATGTCCACCAGCCAAATTGTTTACCCAGAAGGAAGCTATGAAACTCTGGACAAACTAAAACAAAACAAAATAATTTTTTGGCACTTGGTTTTGAACTAGGTTATAGCCTGCTGCCAGTAAGAATCTCTTTAACATCAAAGGTGTTAGAATTATAGTGTGACTGGAAGGAGAACTGTTTAAGAGGTGCAAGAAAAAAATCTGAGCCATCAGCCACAATTTTTCGTGCCCAACTGGCAAATCTGGGATGTTACCCCTCTCCCTTTCATCATCATGATAGACAATAACAATTAATCACGACTCCGCTGATCCCATCAACAACCTTAGGATTCCTGGCTATAAAGCCCTCCAGGAAGTTATTTAATATCATCTACTCAGAATTGGATCACTGGACTAAAACCTATTTGCTATCTTAGCCCAAGGTTGGTTAGTGTGATGCCTTTGGTTCTCTACTCTTAGCCTGAGTGGAACTGGCTTTTCCATGTAGATAAATAGTTATGATGATGATAACAAACATCTAGAAGAATAAACCTGATCATAGCAATACCTGTCATTTGTTAGCCCTGCCTACGTCCCGGAATAAACTGAAGTGCTTCACGTTCTCTTATTATCTCCCATTCTACACACAAGAAAACTGAAATAGAAGTCAATAACTTGTTTAGACTCAGGGGATGTAAACCTGCTTCTTCTTGACCCCAGAGCCCAAGATGTTAGCCACATCATTAATAGAATTTGAGGTAAACTAGGGCTTCCATGTGGAGTTATTATCCACATGTCATCAGTGCTTTCCTCCTCCCCCTTTACTCAGGAAGCTGGTGGTTGTAGTTTCTTCCTAAGAAGCCAGCATCTGTTAGAAGTTAACTGTTACTCTACACAGCACAGAAGACACTCCAGTCATCATGGATTTCAAAGTATTCACTTGAGTTCGGCAAGGTCCACAATATATGCAAAAGATTTTGCAGGAAATCATCTCTCTGCTTTTACATGTACAGTCATCTTCTTTCTGCCATTCCAAGACATAAGCAACTACTACTGCTAATTAAGTGCAGATCTTAGTTAAAATAAAAAATAAAATAGCCTTCATCTTCTGCAAGAATGTCAATGAGACCTGCTGGGGATTTAAGGGCATTCTCAGAAAATGAGAGTTTTGCACAAACTCTTAGATAATATTCTAGTCTTGGTCACATCCGGGGTATGACTTAAGTTTGATCTTTCCAGAAACACATTATGAACATGGGAATACAGCCAGGGGAAAAAAAATCTAACATTTACAGCTTTCCAAGTCTTGCTTGTGGTAAATAAAGACAAATTAAGACACGCAACTTCAAAGTGATGACACATTCCACCTTATCACTAAAACCCAACATCTTCAGTATTTCCTGCTCTCCAACACACATTACTGAAAGTGTGATAATAAGAGGGTACACAGATAGTAAGTAGCCAACTACCAAATCATTTTCATATATTGCTGAAACTTACAAGGGCTAAGTAAAAATAATTTTAAATTTTACTCTACATATTTAAGATGTAAACACTATGTTTATACCTATCTGTATTTATATGCTGCAATCAAGCAAAGTAACAGATCCAATATTGCATATAGTTCTTTTTTGTGGTAGAGTACTTAAAATCTATTATGCAAATTCCCACTATATGATAAAATATTGTTAATTAAACTGTTCATGTTTTGCATAAGATATATCTCTCATTTTGCATCTTACATTTCTGTACTTTTTTGTCCTTTACCTACGTGTTTCTACTTCCCTGGTCCTGGATAACCACTGCTCCTCTGAGCATCTGTGTATTGTATTTGATTATTTACTTATTTATTTATTTGATACCACATAGAAGTAGAATACTGTAATTTTGTGTCTGGATTATTAGCATACTGTTCTTGTTTGTGTTGCAAATAACAAGGTCTTTCTTTTTTTAAAGGCTGGATAATATTTCATGGTGGATAGATACCACTTGTTTTTTCTTTGTTGTTCACGTGGCACTGAGCAGTTTGGTTACGTCCATCTTGATTATATTGTAAATAGTGATGTAGTGAACGTGTGATATAGATATCGCTATTAGGTGATGATTTCATTTCCTTTGGAAAAGAAGGACTGTTCATCGTCTGGTAAGTTCTAAGTTTAATTTCTTTAAAAGCCTCCATACTTCACTTATCGCCTACATCCCCACCAAACACGTGCAAGGGCTCCCTTTCCTTCACACCAGTGCCAATATTTATTATTTATCTTTTTAGAAAAGCCATCCTAAAGTTGTGCAATGAAATTCAGGTAGCTTCCTTCTTAGAGAGTGGGCAAAGCTGTGTCAGCATTTCCCTGCTTTTTTGACATTTCTTCATTTCTCCATATTTCCCATCTGTCACCTGCCTCCTTAAACACCTCACAGACTCTGCTGCTTCTCAGCCCTCTTTCTGTCTCTGCTTTAATGTTGCCATCCAAACTCATCCGTCCTGAGTCTCTTTCCCTCATAGAGGTCCTGCTCCATAATAAAAAGCCAATAATTTAAATCATGCTGAAATATGAATCCAGACTAATAATCTTGATATTTACTGCAATCCGTGAGGGTTGGTGAAAGAAAAAGTTGGAGTAGAGGAAGGCTTTCAGAGTCTCACCTAAAAAGTTGAACTAGGCAGGCATCACCCTATTTATGAATAAGGCAGCAATGATGCCTAACAGACAAGTCATTGAAGTGAATTATAATCTTGAAATCCATAAACTCTAATGAGAAAAGAGATAAAACAAAGACTCCCTACCAAAACACACCCAGAACCACATATCCCGCACACACATCAGCTTGCATTTCCAACCAGAAGTGAAGCACTTCTGGTTAGAAATCTGGGGGCAAAGGTGCTTACTGAATTCCACCAACCTCCACACAGAATGACTTCCGGTGTGTTGATGCTGCAGAATGGAAAGCAGTTGTCCTCTTCGTGCAGGGGGCATCTGTGGCTCTAGTGGCAATTGAAGCATTGAGAGGAGCAATCACCTGGCCCTGCTGACGTCAATACTTGGAAAAGAGCTGTGCCTGTTATAAAAAGCTGCTGCCCATTGTGTTAAGTAACATCGCTGAAAGGAATAGAGGCGATTTATATGTATAGTAAGAACCAGAATGCTCGTAATGTCTGTTCCTCTTCATAAGTGCTTAATGCAGAGAGCTAAGCAGAAACCTTTTGCTCAGAAAAGTTGTAAAAAGAGACTTTTCCACTTCTCTCCCTTCTTAACTTGACTGCTCTTTCTTGTCTTTGAGACAGTGTGTGTGTAAATAGAGAGATGATAGATAGGTAGATAATAGATATGCACAAAAATCTTAATGTTTTATTTAAAATATTCATGAACAGCTACTCAAGAAACATTCATTAAGCAGCAAAAATGAGAAAGAAGTAGGGTTAGGATGGGATTAGAAGAAAGACTATGTTTTGCATTAAAGAGCTAAATTCAATTTTCTTCAAAAGTGCAAGTGTTTGAGCAACTTCAAGAGACTCTGCCTCTATATAAATTTTTTTTTAGAATGACCAGGGATATAGCTCAGTGTAAAGGCCATGGGTCATCTCCAGTACTAAACAAACGAATGAACCAAACAAGCAAAAACTGTATTTCCACAGTAATCATATATCCACTGATCATATCTGGATAGATGCAATTTCTCCTAAACTATCTAGACTGGTTTATTGACCCATGTATCTATTGCTTCACTGATACCACACATCTTGATTACTATAGTTAAAATAAGTCTTACTGGGGATCAAACTCACAATCTCAGTCCTGTGAGGCAGGTGCTTACCCCACTGAACTAAATTCTCAGCTATAATAAATCTTAAAAATGGGTGACATGAGTCCTCTAACTTTGTCCCTTGTTTGCAAAGTTGTTTGGACTATTTTAGCTCCATTCTGTTTCCATATACATTTTAGAATTTTTAGAATTTGCTATTCTGTATTTACCCAAAAGATCTGTTTGAGTGTGCAGTAAACTTGTATATCAGTTGGGATATCTTAACTTCATTTGAGTCATCCAATCTATTAGAAACATCCAAAAGATTCAAGAGAACATATGTCTCTTTAGGTCTTCTTTTGATTTTTTTTTTAATTTTTGTATCAACGTTTGAATACTTAAGCCTACACTTGAGTTTTAGGTTTATATGTAAATATTTTATTTTTCTGGAACCATGACCATTGTTATCATTCTACTTATTTACATTTTAGTTTGTTCATTGTTGGTATGTGTTACATTTTTGTAATCTGTAGTCTTGCTAAACTCACTTAATTGTACATATTTTTGTGTAGATCCTATGGAACTTTTTAAACAATCATAAATAGACAGTTTTCTGTATTATATTATCTATAAAAAGAGATAGTTTTGATTCTTCCTGTTCACTATATATGTCTTTACTTGTCTTTTTTTTTTTGCATCTTTTAGAAGCCCATGTAAGTGATGAAAACCATGAAAGTGAAAACTTTCTTTTGTGTTTTGTAAGGAAATTATTCAGTCTCTTACTATAAGATATGATGTTACTTTAGGATTTTTACATCTATTAAATTATTAATAAAGTTCTCTCCTAGTTCTAGTTTGTTGAGTGTATTTATAATAAATAGATGTTGAGTTTAATGAAATGTTTCTTTCTGCATTAATGGTTATGATTACATTTTTGAAAATTTCTGATCTGTTAATATGGTGGATTACAGGAATTGATTTAATAATATGGAATCAACTATATATTTCCAAGATTAACCTTCCATGGTCATGAGTTGTTATCATTTTTATGTATTTCTGGATTTGTTAGCATTTTATCAAATATTCTTACATTTCTTTAACATAGGTTCTTATATCTACATTTTTTTCTTACATTTCCCATAGTTAAGGAAAATATTGGTATGGGATTATTTTTCTTTCTTATTGCTCATACAGTCTTTGACTAGTTTTGGAAGCAAGGTAATAACACTTGCCATATAAAATTAATTGGAGAGAGTTTCATTTTTTTATTTTCTGGAATTATACAGAATTGGTATTATTTCTTTTGCAAATGTTTGTAAAACCAATCAGTAAAAACATCTAGGTATAGTTGTAATTTTATTTAATGGCAGATTTCTCTAATAGGTCCAGGACTATTGTAGTTATGTATTTTGGATTTTTTTTGGTTATTTGTATATTTCAAAAAATGCTCTATTTTTTGCCAGTTATCAGATTTATCTGGTGTTATTCAATATTTTTTCTAAACTTTTTAATGTTGTCATGTTATAAAATATTTGTGATATTGCTTCCTTAATTTGCAATATTGGTAATAATGTCTTCTCCCTTTTTCTTTTTGTTAGCTTGATGAGAGTTTGTTAATTTTATTGATGTGTGCTGGGGACCACAGATTCACAGTGGCTCCCTATAGGATAAAAGGAAAAATTGGGATTATTCATACCACCCATTTGAGATTTCCCATTGACTCTTCTAAGCATAAGATCATCAAGACTTCTTAAATCATTTAAGGATTATACTCAAGGACAAGATATTTCTAAGCCTAAGACCATCTATATCTTCTTAAATCATCACAGTATTACACTCCAGGTCAAGATATTTCAAACAGACTTCCGGGAGAACGTGGTGGACAGATAGCAGCAGCTACGGAGGTTCTCTGAAAGACTCAGCTTAGAATTCAGGAATGGTGCAGAGTAAGGAATCATAAGCAAGTGGAGATATGCCCTGCTGACCCAAGAACGAACTGGGCTGAGAGAAACCAACTTGGAATGCAATCCTGGTGCTATAACAGAAACAGAAAAGCCTCAGTGTGGAAGCTGGAGCCCATGCCATTGGAAGCCGTGATTTGGGTTTCCCGCCGTGCAGCGGCTGCGTCGACATCGGCTCGGCAGGGAGGCAGACGCCCGGAAGCTCTGAGAATGGGAATTGGCGAACGAAGTTGAAAACAGGACGGGCGGGGAGCTGTGCATTGACTTGCGGTAAGGTGAATGAGAGAAACTGACACTCTTCCACACTTTAGGAGACTCCAGCAGAGGACATTCTGGAACTGGGCAGACTTGCGGGAGCGGGGCACTGCAGCGACTTCAGCCACGTATCCCCCTCTCAAGCGGGATTGGTGAGAAGTGCCTAGCCTATGTGACGCTGCTGGTTGAGACTCAGTAGGCTAGCACAACCCAGATTCCAGAGCCTGAGGGTGGCCTGGAGGGGCGGGCCCTGCGTAGGCTGCCTGGTGTGCAACTTCCTGGTGTGCTGCGGTGGGCGGGAACACCTAGCCGGCACAATTCGATCAGGCTATGGCTGACAGGGAGGGAAGCTGGGCCTCCTATATACGCTTGCATATATAAGGAACAAAGAATATGGGAAGAGGGAGCAACAAGAAAGACCCTTCGGCCCCCAATCCTGAGAAACAGGCAATAGCGGACACCGCACCAATAGACATAAAGCGCCATCTAGAGAGCCTCATAGATGAGTTCAGGAATGAAGTTATTAATGGCCTGAAGCTAGAAATAAGCAGAATAGTTAGAGAAATGCTAAGCACCACCCAAGAAAAAACAGATGGTGGAAAGGAAGAACAGAAAAAGAGGGGAGAATTATTTGATGTAGAAAATAGAGAAAGCATAGAATACGTGAAGCAGGTTCAAAGAGACTACCAGGAAACTAAAATCTCTATTGAAAACTGGCATAACAGCTTGAAAGAAACTAAGGACAGACTATCTGAACTGGAGGGCAGATTTGTAATATGGGAGAATGAAATGAAAAACTTCTTAAAAGTAACAAAGAAACAAACAGCAATAATACAAAGACTAGAAGATGATAAGAGGATCCATAACTTAAGAATTAAGAACATAAAAGAAGAAGTAGGGACACAAACAAATGAACTACAAAAGCTACTCGCAGAAATAATCCAGGAGAATTTTCCTAATTTAGCAAAAGGTAAAGATACTCAGTTGTATGAAGCATACAGGACCCCAGCCACCTACAACCCAAACAGAGCAACAACCAGGCATATAATAATAAAAATTCCAGAAATTCAATACAAGAACAGAATATTAAAAGCTGTCAGAGACAAGAAACAGACCACTTACAAGGGAACACCCATCAGAATTACAGCAGATTTCTCTGCACAAACCATCAAATCATGAAGAGTGTGGGGGGAAATAATTCAAGCTTTGAAAGATAATAATCTCCAGCCAAGATTGTTATATCCTGCACAACTATCCCTAGAAATTGATGGAAAAACAAGGTGCTTCCAGGATAAAGAGGAACTAGGGGAATATGCAACCACCAATTCAACTCTACAGAGAATACTGCAGGATATTCTAAAAAAGAAAAATACAAAGAATCCAAAAATAGTGGCAGAGAGGCCACAATGAATGGAGCAGAAAACAAAATGAAGAAGACAAACTGACAACTAATGACAGAAAAAGAGCTCAGCAGAAATGAGGCAGAGAAGATTGGATGATAGGAACAGCTATTTTGGAGAAAATGATGTCTTAAGAGGTAATACTGATTTAGTATCATCTTGTTTTGAAGTCTCATCAAGTTTTTGTTCTTCTGTTTCCATTGGTCTAAACAGGTTGTATCTTATTGGATTTTATTATGTATGATAGTATAAGCAAAAACTTTTAAAGACAAGGAGATTATACAGAAACCATTGTTCATTTTCTGTTAGTTGATTCTAAATACCCTGTAATGCTGTCATTCTCTTAAATGGTTTTACATTGTTTTGATATATTTGATGCTACAGTATACGAAGTTATACTCAAAGATTTCAAGGAAAGAGACAATATGGTAACTGCTTTTATGTCAGGATTATCTTGTGGTGAAACACTATTCTGCTTAAATGGTTATGTTTTGATCTGCGCTGTTTTGCTGTTATGCCCTATTTTATCTCAATCTCAATTTCATTATTTACTTTTTTATTTTTATCCTTTTAATTAAGGGAAAAATAAATAAAAATAGCAGGATATATTATAGTAACCCACTTTGACTTTACATTATCTTGATTTAAAGCCCTGTATTACTCTCACCATCTTGTTTTTGACTGATGTTCCCCTATTCTGTTTTGCTTGATAGTACCAGGTTCAAAAGTTTAGGCAACAGCTATGAAGATAGTGAGATTCATTATGACGCCCATTCTCGTTGACTATTATCTACTTTTGAAGACCTATAATGTCTCCAATGTTTTGGTTTTGTTGGTTTTGTTCTTTACTGTTTTGTTCAATTTTATTATAACTGATGCTATAGGCAATTCTATTAGAGATAGCGGGAGGCATTATGGTAACCATTGTTGATCACCTTGTATTATGCTTTTACATTATCTATTATGTCCACCTTTTGATTTGGTTGACTCTGTTCTGTTATGTCACATTTGGTTCTACTCTCTTCCAAACAAGTAATAAGAACTGTGGAAGCAACAAAACCCAAAATGTGTAATTGTCATTGTACAAAAGAGAGGAAAAGAAAGTGCTCTAAACGATTTAACTGCATGTATATTTAAGTGTATAAGATAGGAAATGATATCACTGAGTTTTGTTGGATCATTGAACAGAACTGTTTGCAGTCTCACTGTTGGAATGTCCACTTTACAAGCTTTAATTTTGTGACTTGAACAATTATTTCTAAAATGACAATATGTAATCCATTAACTAGTGATTTCCTACTGTTCATTTTTTCTGCAAATCTGTATAACTTGTACCCTTTCTCTGCTTTTTTTTCTCCTTAAATAAAATTTAAAAAAAAAGATATTTCAAACATAAGATTATCTATACCCACTGGAGTCAGAGTTTTTGGATGAATTGTAATCTTTTGCTAGCCCCACCTATCACCATATAGACCAAGAAAATAGTGGCTGTTTTAGGAATGAAAAAAACCGGACCCAGAGATGTCGACTTCCCAGCCATTGTTGGAATATGATGCTTGTCTCTGTTTTTTATTTTTCTTGTGACATTCTTGAGACCGACAATCGGGATATTTGGCCAGATTCTTGATATTGGCAATTGAGACTCTTGGCCAGGTTCCCAATATTTGGCACAACATGACCCGAACACACAACTTTCAAGCCTCAACAACCACTATCAAGGTGTTGACAATCCACTGGACCTTGCGTGACCAGATTAAAAATAAGTGGAGCACTTTACAAATTATATAGCTCAGACACAACTAGCAAATACAAATCTGTTGTAGGAGGCTGTTTGTCAAAGGTAACTATGGGGCCATTGTATTCTTTATCTGCTGAAGAGAAAGAATTTAACCAGTTGATTATGAAGGTGTTAAGTGATGCCTACATCAAAGTCCTATCAAAACATGTTTTTATATTACTCTGTCAGTTACCTAAATTTTATCCTTTCTTTCCTAAAGTAGGCACGCTTGATATGAGAATTTGGGATAAAATTGGGGAGAGTTTTAATGTAGCTACAGTACAAGACAAAAAATCCACCACAAAATGATAGCTACATATAACTTGCTGAAAATGGCCCTCTCATCATTGCAACATAACCTAGAAAATAAAGCAAACAAAGATTTGAGCAAGAACTTACAGGTTTGTACACTTCCAATTGAGCCTTTAATAAAACAAGGTATATCTAGAATTGGATATTAGTCAAATTTATAGTGAGGGCCATTGACAATTTTCCACCTATTTCTGCACTGCCAATTCAAAGGAAAACTATAGAGCTAAAATGGGTTCCTCAATGGAACCTAACTCAGGAGAAGTTAAAGATCTTATTGATATTAGTAGAAGAGCAGCTACAATTTGGTCACTTCAAGCCATTTGTTAGTCTATGGAATACTCCTGTGTTTGTAATTCCAAAAAGATCAGGTAAGTGGCGATTAATACAAGACTTGAGAGCTATGAATGCTTGTATGTTGCCAATGGGGGCATCACAACATGGTCTACTTAGTGTTGCTGTAATCCCAAAGCTCTAGCCTATGTTGTTATGGATCTTAAAAACTGCTTTTTTAATATCCCACTCTCTCCTCAGGATTGACCTTTTTTTTTTTTTCATTTTCAGTACCTAGCATTAATTTTCACAAACTAGCCAAACATTTCCAATGGGCTGGGCTTCCACAGGAAATGAAAAATAGTGCCAAACTATGCCAGTTGTTTGTAACACAAGCTTTGAAAAGATGTAGAACTCAATTCTCTCAAGTGCATATTATCCACTAGATGGATGACATCTTACCTGCTATGTCCTCTAAATCTAACTTACTAATGCCATTTGAAGAAGTCAAGAGAGACTTACTAGCTTTTGGCCTTTGACTACCACCTGACAAAGTACAAATGATAAATCCTTACAGTTATTTGGGCTCTATTGTTTCTGAGAGAGTAATCAACCATAAAAGATTCGGATAAGGATAGGTAATCTACAAATTTTAAATGATTTCCAAACACTGGTAGGTGATAGTATTTGGCTTAGGCCCGAATTGGGTGCAGCAACCTATCAGTTACAAAATTTGTATAACATTCTTCAAGATGATAAAGATTTACATTCTCTCTGGAAACTCACAGAAGTGGCCAGACAAAAACTGAAATTAGTTAAAAGATATCTGCATCCTGGGTAACATTTTAGAGTTGATATTACTCAACTTTTTAAATCTCATCTTGTTATAAATGCCTCATTCTCCTATAGGAATGTTAGAACAATGGATTAATAAGATTCTTTCTCCTGCAGAAAGGCTATTTTTGCCAAATTGACTAGTAAAAACTCTCCAGTTTTATATAGAACAAATAGCAAAAATAGTGACTATGGGAAGAAATAGAGCCCATCAGCGCTTAGGACATGATCTGGCGGTCATTGTAGTACCTCTAGATGCTCAATAGAGACAGACATTGCTCCAAACTGCCCTATTCTGGCAGGTAGCATTTGCTCAGTTCCTAGGGTCAATAGATAATCACTACTCTAGGAACTCTCTTTTAAAATTCTTCCTTCACACTTCTGTTATTCTCCCAAAGGTTGCTTATTTCAAGCCATTCATAGGGCTCCTACTTTCTTTCCAGATGGTTCTTCTAAGGGGAAAACAGCTCTCTGGAGCTGCTCCTTCCAGTATCCCCTCTCTACAAGGGGAATTCAGCACAGTGCTCAGAAGTCAAGGCTATTCTGTATGTTTTAGAATAATTTTCAGACCAATCCCTTGATATATTGTGACTCTTCTTATGCAGTATATCTGACCCAAGAGACTGAAGCCATTTCTATTCACTCCCCCACTGAGCCTACTTTATTACAACTATTTTTTAAAACTACAGAAAGCTATACTTAACAGAACTTCTCCATTCTTTATCAATCATATTCAAGCCCATTCTAATCTCCCAGGTCCATTATCAATGGGAAAGCATAAAGCAGATGTTCTTGTCAACCTGATTTCCACTTTTCACAAAGCAAAACAATCCCATGAGTTTTTCATTAAAATTCTAGAGCTCTGAGAAGGGAATTTAAAATTACCAGAACTCAAGCTAGACAGATAATGATGTCATGTCCTTCCTTCCAGCTCATTCCAAGGCCTGTTCCTCAACAGAGCTGCAATCCTAGACGTCTTAGAACTATTAATTCCCAAATGTAATAACAGCTTGTATGTAACGCTGTTTGTTTCTTATATAAAAACTTTCCTGGATCTAGTTTTATCTGCTTTGGATTGCTGAGTGAAAAAGACTGTGAACTTGGATAGCTTCAAATTCCCCATTTACTTCCTATATGGGGTACTGTCCTTGAAGAGCCTGAATAAACTCAGCTAAGGATGGCTGTGGCCCTATAGTGGCTTCAATTACAATTTGTCTAGAAGCCCCACCCTGAGGACCCATAAGGCAAGTAGGGAAAAGCTTTGAGTAATAGTGGGCTAGACTTTGATTAAGGTTTCTTAGAAACCTCATTGTCATATTCTAAAAATCAAGGAAGAACAGCCTCATGTTCATGGATAATGGATGCCTTAAGGGCCTGAGTTGTCTAATTTTCCTGTGGCTCACAGTTATATTTGAATACAAGTAAGGATTATTTTTTAATGCAAAGAAAGTCTGAAATAAGATAATTTTAATCATTTCCCTCTTTTTTAAAATAATATGATTCTAGTTGTGAAAAAGCATTATAATCAATAATTTTCTCTATTTCATTTTGGTTCTAAAGAGTAGGTAGGCCATACACAGGTGCAAAATGTAAGGGTAGAACATATTCATGTTTAAGACTATATTCCAAGGGACTAAGAGACTTTGACACTGAGTTCCCCCTTTCTGAAATGCACAAAGAACTGGAATCTCTTTAATTTCTATTTGACTTCTATACTCTCAGGTTATCCCTCAAGTTGATTGATTCAAGTAGAATCAACTTGCGGGCAGCTGGATACCATCTGGAGAAGGAAGGTAAAATTTGACCAGCTTATCTACCCATGTACTGGAGTTCAATTTTATCTACCCAGGGAGTTTGTGTACTTACTCCTGTAGGTATTTTTGTTTTTTATAAACACAAGTTATAATTGATGTTAGCTGTAATAGTCATATTTAAAGAGGGAAGCATTGTTTAGCACTAAACCATTACTTTCTGGTTCTTTGAAAGAGGTTAAATAGAAAAAAGCAAGTTGGAATTAACTTGGAGTGCTTCTTGGCTTGCAAAGGAGAGCACCCCTAGAAATAGATGGAGCAACAGTTGGTGAGAGATTTTGCACTAGGCCCTAGGGCAAAGAAGACTCTTAAGACACTTGTGTTATCTATCTAATCACTTATGCAAAATTTCCTAGCAGCTAAACAAGGACACATTTTTAAAGTTCATTTTAAAATTTTTATGTTTTTGAAGCTCACAGATTAAATGTATATTCATCACCTAACAATCACAATTCACATGCTAGCAAAGTTAGTCTTTATTGCACACATAAAAGAAAAATATCTGACTAAAATCTTTTTCTTATTCTTACCATATGTAAGGCACAAATGTAAATCATTCTTCTGATAGCTGTTTTCCTTTGTGAATGGCAAACAATTGTTGCTATCTGCATTTGCCTGATTTCTGGAAGGTGGGGAAGTCTAACAACAAGGTAGTTATCAAATTAACTCCCATTAAGTTGGAGAAAAATTGGAATTTCTAACTTAATAGCAAAAAGCAAATACAATGGGTAAGTGAAGATTTTTCTGCTGGTTACCCAATTTAGGCTGTTGGGACTCAGTTTCTACTGCAGAATCTTTAGGTATATGCCAAAGAGTAGCCCTGGCCATGACACCTCAGTTTCTCTCTTGCTTTCTACTGCTTCATGCAATGAGATATCCGTCACTGGAAAGAAATCTAGCTGCCTGACTGGTCAGCATTCAATTGGCCATTGGCTGCAGTGGAGATTCACCAGAAGATTCCTGGGGAAAACTGTATATCATAAAAAGACCCATTTTAAAGAATTTTATATTAAATTCCCCTAGAAGTTGTCTAACATTGCTCTTTCTAGCACTGTTATCTAACAGTTTAAACAATAAAATCAGAAATTTAGGAACTAAATCCAGATGCAGCTTGCACGAAACAGGAATAAAAATGTCCCATTAAAGTAACATCATAACCTTATAACCTTCTCATATGTTTAACTTAAATTTGTTATCATTTTAGCAAAACTGTCTAAGAGACAAAGCATAAGTAATTATAAATGATAGACAAATATATAACATAAAACTTTGAAGCATAAAAATTGTTTTGATTACATAAACAAGTTAAAATCCAAAATCTATGAGAAAGCAAATCCCGATCTCCATCCAATTACCTGGATAGGATCCTCAAATCTCATAGGGGAAAGAAACTGTCAACCTGTTAGATGTCCAGTACAAGTTTGTGTTCTCTAAAATTGAAGAATAAATTCTAGGAGCAATGGAGGTTAAGACCAAAATCTATTTATTGGGAAATGAAAGCTTTTGACTATGAGAAACAGAAGGGGTTCTGAGTGGGTTGCTGAGGACCCCACTTTTTAAGGAAATTTTATAGAGCAAAACCACAAGGTGAGATAGATACAAGGTGGGAAAAATTACAATCAACTAACATTGTAGATATAATCTCTTAAGTAACAGTGATTCAATGAGAAATCACAAGGAGGGCATGAGGTGGGACAAAACTATAGTGAACCAATTAGCTTATGAGCATAATTGCTTGAGTAGTATTAATTAAATGAGAAATCACAAAGTGGGCATGAGGTTGGACAAAACTATGGTCAGCCAATAAGATTATGAGTGTAATTGCTTAGATAATAGTGATTAAATGGGAATCAAGACACATAACAAGTGTACATGGAATAAAATGGGGCTTTTCATGGAGAAAGTGGGTTAGTGGTGCTTCCTACAGTCTTTCCAGGGTGATACCTATTTAGAATATTAATCACTACAGTTTATCCTTCCAGCAAGTAGGTGGGCGTAGTCATTCCATCTTTTGTTTTAAGGTCTGATCTTTAACTAATATACCTCCTCCAAAGTTACAATGTATTCTGTTCTGAACTGACTGTTGAAGGCCTATTTTTGTCTGACTGCTGTTTTGGTTGATACACTGTCAAATTGAGGAGTGTAGAATCTTACTTACGTAACTCAGCAGTTCTACAACCCCGAGTATAGATGACATACCCTTACTACTCTAGGATGTTGTTCATTGTGTTAACTTGAGAAGTTTAAAAGTTTAAGTAGTTTATCAGGTGGTTAGGGTCCTCACCCTGTAAACATCCTCATCGTGTGTGAGAGGAGAGCATAAAAATAGTGTGAGTGCTACATCCACCGTGGTATAGAGGTAGCCTGCTTACAGTATAAAGGAGGAAAACTGGCTTGTTCCCTTCTTTTGCTCTTGTTAATTTTGCTGTATTCTGCTGTCTTGAAGTGTTGTTCCTGTGCCGTTCCACTATGCTTTGAAGGCAGTAGATTATGGGCTGAAACCTCCACAAACAGTGAGCTAAGTAAACCTCTACTACATTAATTTGGATTGATGAGTATTTTCCCTCAGTAATGAGAGAAGAGTAACTAAATCAACTGTCTAAGCTATTTCCACCCAACTTAGCTGTCTATAATACTTTGTTCCAGACATTAAGAACCTAGAAGAATGCCACAGTAACCCCAGAACCCTAGTAACAATTTCTTTGTATCAGTACTCATATACAACAGGGACTGGAAACAGCAGTAGCAGGCTTCTACTAATCTGTTAGGAGGCCACTGTATATACTTGAAAAAAAGAACTTGTGGCTTGAAGTACAGAACTTGTTTGCTTTTCCTCCATCTCACATTCGTATAGTCTATTCATCGTGGTGATGAACAAAAGGATGTAATCCAACAAAAACAGAACTACTGTTTCAGTTCTTTTTTTCCTGCTCCCTCAAACCAACGTTGATCTTTGTTGAGCTTTAAAATGAGGAACTGGTTATATTTATTATAAACAAGAGAAAACTAATGGATGGTGTATAGTGAGCTAGGAACAGGATAGTCGTTAAAAGACTTTAATGGAAGAAACTCCAAATGCATAATAACAAAGCAAGTAGCCACAAACAGAACTAAAAGAAGGGCATTGTAAGGAATTATTTTATCCTAATACCAAGGTGAACTTTATAATCATTGAAGCCATTTAAAGATAAATGAGCAGGTTTAGGCCTAACAGAGGCTTAGTTGCTGGAGGTGTCCAATCAGATGACTTTTAACATTCCTTCCAGGTTTACAAATGATCAACTGTCCATTTAATGGACATTTCTTGTGCCTAACTCCACCTGTAAGGAGACCAAAGACATGAAGCTTGTAAAAGATAATGATGTTGGTGCCAGAACATATATTTTGATATTTTTCTCTTTGTGCTTGGTTTATTCTCTTCTTTTTGTTTATCCAAGCAGAGCTGCTGAGGAAGTGGCACTGGACAGGGTCAGAAGAGGCTCCCAAAAGGTAGGTGAAGAATCTCCATTCACCCTACCCACAGAATAAGTTTGTTGACTCCTGCTGCTGAAAAAGAATTTTCAGGACTGCTCAACAGGAGGCACAGAAAATATTTAGGAGAAAAGCCCATATTCAGAAGAGAGTATGAGCTTAGAGAGTGACTGATATTATGCTTTGGAGCCAGATTTTATAGGGATTGGAAGTCTGTGGAATTTGTATATCTACAGTAAGTTCTAGCTTGGTTTACGAGAGAGAAAAATGGCCCACTGACAGATAGAAAGATAATGGCTCGTTTTATAGGAGAAAGGCTGGGGCCCAGTCTATTGTAGTTTTTTAAAATAGGTGATCTAAGATATTTTGCTCCTTAAAAACATTCTTTGAACTCTCTGAATCTTTTTTTTTTAAATAAATCTTAAGATCAGGTTTCTGATCAACCACTTAATCTAAACAATTTCCTATATAGACTTATAGTATCTTTAAGGTATTTGAAGTATATAGGCCTATAGGAAGAAAAAAGGCTAAGGAATAAAGAAATGGAATACTGATATGGATAACTTTGGAAAAACTTATGTCCTGTGAACTTCTTAAAAGTACAATTTTAATAAAGAGCAAATTAAAAGATAATCGGAAGTTCCCTCAAAGGGAAAGGGTGTAAATGTTATGGGCTTTGGGGGGGGGGTGCTGGAGTTTTCTTCTAGAGGTGATTTTTAGGTTCTTTGTATCCCAAACAAAGAATTGAACAAAACAAGAGTACATGATAGCAAAGTTTCACAAGTATTAAAAGTTGGATAAAACAGGTGTTGAAAAATAAGTTTGGGCCACATAAAAGTAGAAAAAGGGGGAAAAAAAAAAGAAATACACCTTACAGCATAGAGTGTTGTAAGGTGAAGAGATAAAATAGTAAGAGATGAGTAGTAGTGGTCCCTTTTTCTATTTCCAATAGCCCAAGTGTCATGTTCAAGCCATCCTATCAAAACCCTGCTTAGTTCTCAGGCGTAGAAAATCCAGGGCTTTGTGAATAGTTCTGTGCATGTTATTTCAGGAGATTTCCTGAGGCCTTCTTTAGATACCCTGTTTTCCTGCCTCAAAATAACACAATTGACTCAACTGTCAGTCAAGACAGTTATTACTAACTTAGGCTACTTCTGAGGTAAGATACAAAAATTAAAGATATATAGAAAGCAGATGAAGGAAGTTATGATTTTAAAATTTTGAATTTTTTATTGGTACAAGTTCATAGTACATATTTGTGTTTCTTGTGAAGAGGGAGGAAGAAGCCACTATCCAAGTTATACCGACAGCCTCTGGAAGCTGGAAAAAAAGCCAAAAAGCCTAACTACTCCTTTAAAACACATTTTTTAAAAACTCTTAATTTTAGCACAATATAGTCCATTTTGGAATTTTGACATCCAGAACATCAAAGCCCTAAATTTGTATATTTATAGTGGACTTAGTACTGCCAAAGGCCAGAGGAAGATAGTCATAATTTGGACCAGAAAGGGAGAGTAAATAAGCAACTCCAAACAGTGGAACGTGTACAACAAGAACAAGTGGTAGGATTCAAAGACAAACTTCACTCATTTCACAGTTCTACCATAGCAAAGCCCTTGGCCAATGTGGATGTTTCAACAGGAGGCATCAATGCAACAGAACAGCTGAAAAATCTTCTGGCCAACAAGAAGTTGAACCTTATAACAAGAACATCTATTTTGATGGATTTTCAGCAATCTCAAACTATGTTAAAAGATCTTGGCTCACAGCTTGAATTGCCCAGAACACATTGTAATGATTGCTCTGGATACTCTTCTTTGAAGAGTAAAAATTCTTTAATTTACTGATTAGAACTCAATATGTGCTTGAGCACAGTCATGGACTTCAGTCAAACTTTGTCAGTAAGGAACCTGACCGCCTCAAGCATTCTTTAAACTTCCAATCATGGCGTTGTCATGGTTTAGGTCTAGATGTCTCTCCCAAAGCCTTGTGAGCTCAAAGGTGAGGCTTTGGAAGGTGGTTGGACTATGGGGGTTTGTGGAAGACACGTTGTTAGGCAGTGGGGTCTAATTAAGAGAGGTGGTCACTAGTTTATCTCCTTTCCTGGCTCCTCCCTTAAGCCTTTCTCTGCTTTTTGGCTGTCATGATTTGAAGTGCTATTCTTCTTCCTTGGTGCCCTGCCTGGGAGCCAACTGACTACAGACTGAAAATTCTACAAACCATGAGCCAAATTAATACTCACCTCCTCTAAATTATGGGTGTCCAATAATGTGATTCAGTGACAAGGAAAGTGACTGAGAGAGGCCCTGTTAATATGAAATACTGCTTTCTACATTGTTTAATATGACTCTTTGACAGGCTAGTCAAGCAAATCTTTTAGCTAGTCACAAGTTGGATTTACTTTTGCTTATGAACACTATGTAGTTATCCATAGGAAATACTCCAAACTCTAATTAGTTTGTGTTAAGCAGTTAGTAGCCCTGAAATAGTCTTAAACTAGTAGATTCAATATCTTTGATCAGATTTTCCCTTCCTTTGAATCAGACGACTTAGTTGTCTTTTTGTCTAATTTGACACTTTCCTCAATGCATAGATTATAAAAATAATTTATAGTAATTAAATCAACATCTATGGTAAAAATGATTATAAACTGTTCCTTATGCTTACAAAAATGCACAAATATAAAAACACCTTAGTTAACTACAAGAACATTCATGATAAAATGAAATGAATGCAGTTCATTTAGAATTAATAAGGTTTACCCAAGGTGGAAAAAAATGCTCAGGGCTTCAGAGTGAAACATTATCTACACTGACCAAAAAAAGTTGGCACTTAAATTGAGTATGGAAATATGTTGCATAAACTAGATATTCTTTGTCTTGGTAAAAATATTATAATGACCAGTTATTCACCAAGACAAAGAATAAAAGTTCAGCACTGGAGAAAGAGACTTAAGAGTAATCAGTTCTATAATTTGAACTAATAGGGTTCCAATGTTACCAAAAGCAATTCTGTGTATAACAGATCCCATGGCAACTGCAATCCTGAAGATAAGACCCAGGCTGTTTCTCAGCAGCTTAAACATTCTTCCTTGATTATAAAGGGCGGAGTAAGCAATCAAAAAAGACTCACTCAATGTATAATGTGTGTTGGACCCTATACAAAAGGCTACTGGCAGTCTAAGAAATTTATGACTCAAGTAGGTTGGAGTCTGATTGGCTAGATCCGTGATAAACTTTAACACGTCATCTGTGTTAGATGAGTATAGATGCAAGAGAAAACCACTGGCTGGGGTCAGACCAAGTATCCCTAAATAGGTTCGTCTAAGCTAAAGTGAATCCAGGAGGCATGGTCAGAGTAAAGTGAAGGTGTAGGTCACAGAGATACTCATTTTTTTTAACCAAACCTTGCTTAACTAAATACTACCATCTCCTAAAACTGTGCTAAGCATCAGAGAAATAAAGATGAATAGTATGCAGTCTCTGCCCTCAAGGGTTGGGAAGATTAGGAATAAATAATGATGGCCATGTGCTAACTTCCATACCGAGAGACTCAGATATTTGAGGTCATATTGCCCTGTCAAGATAGGTCAGAGAAGCTTTTCCACAAAAAGAGTCTTGATGAATGAGCAGGAGTATGGCTGATGCTCAAGGAATTGCAGTGAAGCAAGAGCATTGCGGCAAAGAATGCATGGAGCAGGAGGGTAACATCAAATACGTTTCATTGCTTCTGGAACATTTCAAATGAGTCTTGCATTATGGGTAGGGTGTGGATGGGCTGATAGATGGAATAGCGTAGCAAGACGACTGGCAGAGAGGCAGATCTACCAGGTGGGTTTCGGAGACAATATCTAAAACAGATCATTTGAATAAAACACAGTGTGAAATATAAGACTGGCTACAAAACTGATGCCAACTGGGCATAGTGGCACACATCTGTAATCTCAGCATTCGAGAGGCTGAGGCAGGGGGATTGCCATGAGTTTGAGGCCAGCTGGGGCTATATAGTGACTTAAATGTCAGCTTGAACATATAGCAAGACCCTGTCTCAGAAAATAAACTAACAAGCAACCCAAAAAGCAACATCCATACCAGCAAATCTAGGGAGTTAAATGTCACATGGTCCACTATAAAGAGCTCTTTCTCTTTGTGATCATGTGATGGAATGGAGGCTGTGGCTGTGGTTTTCTACCACTGCTTAGTATCATGATTGGTGATACCTATGTATCCCTTGCCTGGGGAAAGAGACCACAACTCCAAGTGTGGTTTCTACTGAATGCTATTACTAACATGAATGTTCCATAAAACAGAAGCATTAAGAGGCAAACTACCTATCTTTAGAATGTTTGGGACAGCACCTGACGTGCTCTTCACACTACAGAAGTAAAGGTGAGGAGAGAGAACAGGCAAGGGTTTGAGACAGAACTCTGAGGGAGGCATTCACTCCATTTCCATGCTCTTGCCTGCCACGCTACAGCACTTGCTTGAATTTTATTCAGTAAGAATTGTGAGTCTGTGGGTTTTTTTTTTTAACCTGTCTCTATTATTGCTCAAGGCCAGATTCTCTTCAGTTATTACTCACAGAGGTCTTTCCAGCTCCTTTCATAATTCCTTCAAACTCTTCCTCCGTCTCTCCATCCAGAGGCACTTTCCCATGTCTTTGTACTCAGATTGCCTGCATTCTTAAAAAGCAAAATCATTTATGTACACTGTAATTCTGAGTTTCTCTTTTCTTTGATCACCACCAGATATTTTGGAAAAATAATCTTAAATATTCTTCATGGACACCTGAGCATCTTGCCATCTGGTCTCTATCCAATGGACCACTTTCTCAGGACTACTGCAACTACTTTCTCAGAAGTCATCTAAGGGCTCCTAATCATCACCATCTGGTGACTTACTCTAGCCCTTTTGACAAACATCTCTGTTGCATTTGACCCTGTGAACCATGCCTTCCTTAAAACTCTTTGGTCCCTTGAGAAATAGGACACAGTGATCTCTTATTTATGTCTTTCTTTCCACCCGATCTTGCCTCCTGGGCTCACATCACACTCAAGGTTTCTTTACCTATGAGTGAGTGGTCTCTAAGAGTCTGTCCTTGGCTCTCTGCAGTGTGGCTGTACTTTTTTGCATTTGTGATCTGTCCTATATCCACAATTTAAATTGTTACCTTCCTTTGCACCTTTGTGTCTAGTCCCTGCCTCCTCTGACATCTAGATTTGCATTGCCAGCCTCCTGCTGAACAACTCCATTTGAGGGCTTACTGTGTGACAAGGAGGACTCAAGTACCCTCGCATCACTCTCGTGTCACAGGGGAGGCTCTCACTCACAGTTAGCTGAGGACCTGGAATACACAGTTCCAGATCAACACAGTTTTAATCCTGCCTGCAAGAACTATCAGTTAACATGCTGACTCACTACTCATAGCTTGATGAATATAAAAGAAATTAACAGAGAATATGAATCAGATGGGGAAAGAAAGAACATTTCATATTTTATGCTCACTGTTTAATGACTAAGCAAGACAAGCTTCACGTACTGCTGATATAGTCATTCCTTTCCTTGTTGATAGCTTCAAAAAACGCCACCATAATTTACCCTATTGTGTAAATTCCACAGCCTCTTAGATTAAACCTTGAGGGCCCCTTGAAGTCTCTGCGGATGAAAATTTAGTGAGCTCTTCCCTTTCAAAGAACACAGTTGAGGCTGTTTTTGCTTCTTTGATTAAGAGCATGTACAATGGGTCAAAACTTTGGCAACAAAATTAGAGTTTAGAAGAAAACCAAAAAAGTACTGGAAACCATTAGAAATTATTCCTTTAGGCAATCAAAAGTCATAGAGTAGACAGGAAGAGAGATCTTTAGGTAGAAGAAGTTCATTCAAAACAAACAGTAGATCATTTGCTTTGTAAAGATTGCCAAGAATGGACAACTTCACATTCTTCTTTTGGTAACTCATTCCGGCAATTAAGCAACTGTTACAAACAATGAACTAAAAGTAAGAGGTTTAAATTGCATGCAGGACTTGCATGCTTAGACGTGTTTTGGTCTGATGTCCAAAGACTCTCTTTCAGAACCATTGGTTCAGCCAGTCCTCCTGGTTTCTCTGCGATGGAACGAGGAATGATGAAATTCTGATGGGTGGGTTGGAAGCAAGGTCTGCACTGTCCATGTGCACACCAGAGACAAACTCAGCTGGCAGACAGGGTGAGTCTGATGTTCTGGCACAGTGAACCTACTAAATGTGAGTGAGGCTGAGGAGACAAGATAAAGAGGAGCAGGGCAGGAAGGAGGAAAAAAAGGGGCTCTGGAAGAATTCAGATAATCAAGGGCGACCCTGAGGGACATTGAGATCAAAGGGACACTGTAGGACCCTATCTGGTCAGTGAATAATCCCTTTCAAGTTGGAAGTTCTAACTAACCTTTAGGTGTTCCCTTCGTGGAATACTACCACACACAAACCCTCAGGAACTCCTCCCTGGGCTCACTCTACAGGAGAGGGAACCAGAGCCCGTGCGGCCTGCCTCTCATTACTGCCAGCTCACTTTGCAAGTGGTCTTTCTGATCATCCTGTTCTTGCCATAAGGTGAAACCTTGGCCTGGGAAACATTGCTTGGTCTGAGACCTTCGGCTTTGTTTGGCTAGTATCTGACTAATTTCTTGGTTGCTCTCAATTTAGGGTTAAAGATGTGTTTCCCCAAGTTTTTCTGTTTTTCTGTTCTGTTTTGTTGTCTGTCTGTCTATCATCTATCTATCATCTATTATATGTCTACTTATATTATCTTCTTTTTATCTATCATCACCGATTATCTACGTATTATCTACCTATCTCTTTATCATTTATCTATTTTGTGGTACTGGGGATATAACCCACTGGCTTACAGTCCGAGCCTTTTTATTTTTTATTTTGAGGCAGGCTTTTATGAGGTTACCCCAGCTGGCCTCAAGCTTGTGATCCTTCTGCCTCGGACTTCTGAGTAGCTGAGATTCTTGTTCTGTACCACTGAACCAGGCTCAAATGTCCTTTAAAGAAACCCACTCTCTGTGGTGGAAATATACATTTGTGTTTCTTTTATCCCTCCTTCACCAGTTCAACATGCAAAAGATTCATAATGGGAGATTATCAGTGCTTTCCACGGTTCCTTCTGTCTCTCCAAACCACTTCCAATGGAACAGAGATGGCCTGCTTTTTAGGGTCCAAGGTGGCTCTGTTTTTCTGCAAGAGGAGTGAGGCAAGACCTTCATCTAGGCTCTCACCCTCTAGATACCAGGCTTTGTCTTTTCATTCACAGATGTATGTACTCTCTTCCTTGGCATGCTGTGGCCAGAGCGTGGGGAAGGTCACACAAAGGAATCAACAAATACGGCTGCAGATACCATGACCCACAGGTGTGAAGTTGAAGGACAAGCCACGGAGCCTGGCCTTGGAGACCAGCAGCCCCTCTGGCTGACTGACGGCCAGGGCCCATTGGACTCAGCAAAGGACCTAATTCTGATCCTAGCCTGGTACTGACGAGCAGTGCACTGTAGGATTATGAAAGGAATTCTCTAGATCATTTTCTTCTTCTGTGAGGCAGGCATAAACGTATTTTCCCACTAAGAGCAGATTTCTATGCAAACCAAGATCATGCAAAATGAGAACCAATGTAAATGAAGTGACAGAGGTCTATCGAAGAAAAAATAATTTGCTCTGCTTTCCACAGTTTTTTTTCCAGGATTACTCCCAAACTAAATTCTAATTTTTATCTATTCCAACCTATACGCTCCAGATACCTAGCTGCTTCCCCTATTCCCTGTTGGTAAAGGCTCTGGGAAAACTGTGCTGTGGTAGGCTTGATACATTATCATTATACTTATGTAGTGTATATAAGGAAAAATTATAAACTCTTATCCTTTAAGATTATGGTTGGTTATATATTTTATCTTTGTTCTTCAGAAATAACAATGTTAAAATTTTGTTATTTTAAAACAAACAAATTTTATGAATATCAGCTTTATTTTTTATTTCAATATTTTTCTAACCTACTGGGATAGATCCCTTGGCTTTTGAACTGAGTTAGACTCCCAATCTATTTTAGTTTTCATTTTGAAAAAGGGTCCTGCCACACCACTAGACTTCCTAGCTTGAGCTTGAACTTGTAATCCTCCTGCCTCAGCATTCCAGAGTGCTGGAATTACAGACATGAGCTACTATGCCCAGCTTGGGCTTCTTCTTCAATAGTAGACAAAAAATAGCAATAAACCCTTTCTTCTCAGTTTGTGAAGTACATTTCCTCTCCATAGTTGTACCTATGCATAGGTAGTGGGACTCCAAGAAAGTCTGTTTTAATATAGAAATGATACCCCCACCATTTCCACATAGTATTTCAAAGCCTTAATGGGTTTTATTGAATGGAGGTACAATCGTAGGTGGGAGATAAGAGGGTGATCTACAACGGAAAGATTTGCCAGTGCTTCATGGGAGGTTGGCATGATGATTAAAATGAAGAGGAAAACGGGGAAGGGGCAACACATCTGGAGATGATAAGGCGGAAAAAAGCAAACTCAGGAATTAAAAAAAATACTTTTCCAGAAAGGAGCGTAGCGCTTCAAAACAGATGTTCAGGCTTGAAATTTTCCAGAATAGAATATATGAGAGGACTGGGGGAGAAATAAGACTGAGAACTGAAGCCCAGGGAGAAGATCACCAAAAAAATCACTGGCCTTCCAAGAGTTAACGCACACTATATCCTACACAAGTTTTTGTCTCTCACTTCCAAATGGCAACCTTTCAAAATACACTTGTGTGTCCATATCACATCTCCAAATGAATGAAAAAAAAAGGCACACAGATGGAAAGCACCAAGTTCTAGGTGCATTTGTTTCAACAGGACGTTAAGAATGGAGGAAGATACAGAAAGTGCCAGTAGTGACTCCTGGAACAGTGTTATGAATGCAGCTGACAACACAAGCCAGATCAGGACAGGCAGTTGCTTGCTTTCCAGTTTATTTCCATTACTGATTCTGGGTGTTAAATATGTGCATTGGAGTAAAAGTTGAGACCAAAGTGTCACTGAAGGTCTGATAAGGACCAGCCAGAGCTTCAGTATTAAGCTATGGCTGACGGAGACCTGGTCTGTTCCGAAGTTTCTGGGTGAACACAGAGAGAATGCACATAGGGTCTTGGGAAGAAAAACAATGTGAAAGGAGTGAAATTATTTTAAGACAATCATAACTGCTTCCACTCAAGCCACAGTTAGCACTCTTTAGCAGTTGGAAACTTTATTGATTCGATCCATTTTTAAAATATATTTTAAGGTAGTTCTTTCATATTCAATAAACACATGACAGTATTAGTGCTTGTCTAAATGAGATGTAATGAGATCCACATATGGAATTTAAATTTTTCTATTAGCCACATTCTTAAGAGGTAAAAATAAACAGATAAAATTAATCTTAACAATATGTTGCATTTAATCTGCTGTTCCCAAAATGATTGTCATATCAACATGTAATCAACATAAAAAGTTACTAACAAGATACTTTATAATTTTATGTTTGTACTAAGCCTTTAACATTTGCCATTCATTGATCACTTACAGCATATCTCAAGCACTTAACAGTCAAAGTGGCTAATGGCCACCATACTGGACCACACAGATCTAAATTGTTAATGTGATTTGACATGATGATCTTTCTTTATCCCCCTCTTTGGTACACTGTACCTTAACCTTATTGTTAGAACTGCTAGTAATGTTTCACTAAATATATCATAGAGAACAATATGTATCCTCAGTTGGAGCAAAAATAAATCTTATAGAATGAAAAAATGAAAGTGTGGTGGCATTTCCATGAAAGAATCATAGTACCTTAGTTTGTCCTGACTTCCTTATTGCAAATAACTGGTATAATCAAAGAGAAACTGAGGAGGGAAAATATGTTTTTTAAAAAAGATTCAACTAATAATTATCAGAATGTTTCTTTGAGGGCTTCACTAATACATTGCAAATCAAAACATTTTGGAGCATCTATTCAATCTCCTTAATTAACAGAGACGGAGAGCAAGAAACATTAGTGTTTAGTTCTAGATAACCCAGAAAGTAATGCCAGGGGGCAAAGGGATAATTCACTTTCTCTCTCAATGTGTGTGTGTGTGTGTATATGTGTGTGTAACTGGTGTGGCATCAAATAGCCCTCATGTAAAATCATTTTATATTTTAATATGATGATATAATCCTATTAATTTTTAGTGCTACTTACTTTTAAGTTTAGAAATGCTCATATTGGGAAAATAGCTAAATTATAGATGTAGAGGTTGAAGGAAAGAGCTTTTGCCTTCTGGCAGAATAATTCACATTTTTGAAGAACAGCCAAAACCCTTAAAGAACATGCATTTGCATTCTGCATTTAATGTAACAAACAACAGAAAGCATAATTTAGATACACTTCCCTTTATGAATTTGCTTTCTGAAGTCAGTTGTGAGTATGTTGATTCCCTCCCACCCTTTGTTTTTTCCTCAGGATGGTGCCTAACCACAAAGAGGCTATAATTGGAGAACATAAGAGGATTGATTTGAAAATGTCACAAATGTTGTTAATAAACTCCCTATGACATAAACGATTCATTAATTTATTATGCTGGCAGTCAAGTTCAACATATCTAAGATGTGTTGTAGAGAATGAATCTAAATGTCTAAAAAGGCATTTTTGAATATTTTAATCTTAAAGTAAAACAGTAAAAGATGTAAATCTCAGGATTAGAGTTGCCAAAATATACCAGGCTTTTTTTTTTTTTAATCTATGCAGCATTCAGCTAAAGAGTTCTGGAAAAATTCTTTGACCACAGAAGAGTTCATTTTCATTCCCTAGTAATCTTAATTCCCTGTTAAATCTTCAGTTATAATTGAATCGATATAAATTATAAGGAATTTGTTTCAGTGATAGAAAAAGGAAAGAAGCTACATATTTTGTAAATCACTCAGTCCATTCTAAAAGATAAGTCTTATAACTGATGTTAAATTGGCTTGATTTCCGTAGTTGCTTTTAATTAGTTCAAAATGCTTCCTTTTAAAATGTACAAAACCCAGAAAGATACAAAAGCAAATGTCTTCTAAAGTGTACACACTGCTACTCAAAACTTTATTAGATGTAGTTTTCATTGCATAGTATCTTTCAGAATGCTATAGCATTATTCTTGATTATACAAAGTCTCAAAGTCTCAAAGTCAAATTTCTTTTGAGAATTTAAAGAAAAATTTTTCATTTCCTTTTATCTTGTTTTGGAGCCTGGTACCATGTTCACTGTTTTGTTTTGATTGACTGTACTCAGCTTCATTTTGTTTGGTTTTATTCTCTTCAAAACAAAAAAAATTTTGCCATTCAGTTATCCCATTTATATTTCATTTATCAAAGAAGAAAGACTGAGTGCCTTTATAAGACACCATGTAGTTAACTTCTATATAAAACTCATAGTCTGGCTTAGAAAATCACTCTAGATTTATGGAAGTTCTTTGTCGGGAACTAATCTAAAATATAAGAAAAAAAAGACAAAATTTCATTTGAGAGCAGGAAAATGACAGTTCAAATCATTTATATGGCATTATTTTCTATAACAGACTAATTTTAGGCTCAGTATTTTGGCAACTACTCTTTATCTGATGGCTATAGTTAGTAGTTAATGCACATATGCCTTGAGGTCCACCTTTTTCATGTGAATCATCAGAGCCTGGTTTAGCTAACAGAAGGTGAGACGAATGGATTGAGAGACACAGAAAGGAAACATGGAGCTCGAGGAAGGGGGAGAATGTGAGCCCCAGAGAACAGGCACAAATCAAGGGATTCTTGTCATTGGAGGGGATCAAGATGACTTTTGGAACATAAAGGTCTATCAGTCCCTACCCCCTACACCTCTCATAAATACTGACCCTCAAGTCTATGTGCAGATGTGGCTAAAAAATAAATCTCTCTCAGTTTTAGCAGTGAGAGAAATCTCTTGTAATTTTCATATCCCTAAAACAAAATGGTAGCTCAAATAGGGCTCACTTATGTAGGTGCGTACCAAGTACTTGAATGAAATTGAAAAGCCAACCAATCAAAGCTCAAAGATGCTACAGTTCTATAAGTGGATCTGTGTTCATTTCTGGTCCCGGACAAGAACTGTTCAACAATAACAAAGCAAGAATGAGCCAGCCCAAATCAGTAAAACAATAATCAAAATATGTATAGTGATGTGACTCTACTTTTCTTTATCAATTTTTCTGGGGGTTATTTATTTATTTTTCCATTTTCCCAGACCACCTAATCAACAAGTATTCATATACCTCACTTATTGCACACCCAAATAAAAAGTAAATGTGATTTGAGTCAATAACATACTGATTACTAAAGAAGCTTAGGTTGTTTCCTCAAGGCCCATAAGAACAATTTCCAAATAAACCAACTACAAAATTCACTACTGCTTTGGTAGTAATTGACTTCTGAAAATGACATTTTTACTGGACTAGACATCACTAATGAACACTTGTGGCAGGTTGGACTTGTGACAATCTGGACTTGTGGTTGCATTCCTGAATGGTCACCAGTGAACAGTGACTTTTTCCTGTAATCAGAATCTGGTTAATTTCACATGCTTGTAATTTTTTAACAAATAATCCATCCTTGAGAGTTCAAATAAAAACCCAGTTTTTCAGTTCCTATTTCAAGAGGATATGTTGAGAGCAACTCAATCATTTTCCCTAAGTAACATATTCAGTCTGTATATCTTCAGTATTCAGTATATTTTAGTGCAACAATTGAACACTGAGCTAGAACCCCAGAGACTAATAATGCAAGCACTCTGTTGTACAGATGGAGAAACAAAACTCAGACAAGAGATCCACTTGGCTGAGATTATCAAGAGGCCATATCCTTTCCCTTCCTCTCTTGGGACCTTGAGGAGGGGACAAGTCAGTGGGCGGTCACCTGATGACTGATACTGTGCTAAGACAATGTCACTGGGCAGCCCTGGGATCCACTGAGACCCTACCAGGCCAGCCCTGGTTCTGGGCTGCTGGGATTGCAGGGACAAGCAGCCTGTTAGAAGAAGTCCTGCCCTTAGGGGAGACTCACCAAAGACTCTGGCAACCCCCCCCACACACAAAATCAGATAATCGACTTATTCATCTAAGAAATGCAAACTATCTGGTTTTAAGGATTAAAAAGAGTAGTTCTCTGATTTAAAAAAAAAATCAGGCTTTCAGTGTACCTTTACTTTTATCATACCACAACCAAGGCACCCTGGCAGTGCGTGGGAAAAATGATCTTGAATAAGACACGAGAGAGACTTGTTCAGTGATCTATCTGCTTATGATCCAAGGAAAGCACGAGGGAGTTTATATATAGTTAATTTTTTGTGGAATATTGTTGAGTAACTCAGCTTTGAGAAGAAGATGGAAAAACCAAGGTAAATATATTGTGATGTAAAACATACCGATCTAACAGTGAATTGACAATATCTTTGTATTGGTTAATAAGATGACAGCTGGCCACAAAAATTTTCCAAATTACTCACCTCTCCTTAGCAGAGTCCATCTTCTGATAAACAAGATTTTTAAAAGTACAAGAAAAGATTGAGGCAACTGCCTGCCTAACAGGGTATAAGGAGTCACATTATGGACGTCTTCCAACTCTGGACTGAGGATTCTAATGTGTGGTCAATGAGAGACTACTGGGTGTCCAAGAAGAGATAAGTGTAGCACTGCATTTGGTTTATTGTGAAGATTACTTTGGAAACTTTCCACAAAAAATCTTAAAGATAGGAGACAAAGAAGACAGAGAGAGCAAGTGTGAGAGTCTAGGTTAGTTAGTGTGGAAGACAGAGATAGACGGGCAAATACGAAGAACTGCTGAAAACAGTTTCAAAAGAATTACTGACTGATAAGATACAAAAAGGTTAAAATGAGAAGACTCAAACATGACTCCAATTTAGATCTCAAGTACTGAGATAACAGTAATGTCATGTAGAGAAATGGGGAGCCTGAGGGGTCGATTTGAGGTTGATGTTAGACAAAATAAGTCAAAAAGTTTAATATATGTTAGCTCCTGGCAAGGTACACAGAAACAAGCACACTATACAATTCTAGTCCTAGTGGAGCTCACAGAGAAGGGAAAGACCAATACTACATAAATAATTACACCTAAAAAACAAAATTTATAGTTAATCCTATAAAGTCACCAAAGAACAACCAAATCTTGACTAGAAAAGACCAAGCCACCTTTTATGTTTGGTAGTACAGAAAGAAGAAAATGGTGAAGCACCTTTCAAACCATCCTGTATTCATAGCAGCATTATTTACAGTAGCCAAACACTGGAAGTAGCATGGACGTTGATCAGCTGATGAATGAGTAATTAAAATGTGGTAAATTACAACAATGGAAAATTATTCTACCTGAAAATTCATGAAGTACTGATTCATGTTATAACATGAATGAATTCTGAAAACATGTTACGTGAAAGAGTCAAAGCATACATACTGTACAAACTGTGATTGAAAACTACTGCAAATGTTTAAACAAAAGGATTTATTACAATAAAAGACATATTGCTATTAATTGCCCTCGGAAGACTCTCCTTCACTTCAAACACTTTATTCTATTATTCGTGACATACTTTGCCTTGCAAAGAGTTTTTGTGAGATATATACTGCAGTGGATTCCAGTGCAAAGGGAGAGAAGTAAAAAGAAGATATATATTCTGCAGACATAAAATTTTTTTTAAAGATTGAAGAGTTTTTTTGGAGGACTAAATCAGCTTTACCTTTAATATTTTTATTAGATTCAAATAAAAACAAAGGCAAGTTTAAACTTCAGTGGTTGAGTTTTCCGTATTTTTTTACAATAAGTTTGTTTTAACATTGAAACTTAACAGCCCTTGAGTTACTTGCCCATTTTCAATAATTTTTTCCCTATGTTTCTCCACTCATTTATTTATCCAACAAGTATTTAAAACTTACAGTATACAAGGGCTGGGAATTTAGCTCAGTGTCCCAGTGCATGCCTGGCAAGCACAAGGCCCTGAGTTCAACTCCTATTACAAAAAAAAAAAAAAAAAAAAAAAAAAAAATCCCAAAAAACAAAACCACAAAATACCTCTCATCTGTAAAGTGGAAGGCTTCACTTCCTTGAAACACAGAACCCCGGGGAGGGCAGTGTTCCCGTAACATGGTCTCATTCAGAGGAAGTAACACGGCAGTCTTCATCTCAACATTTCCTTTTCTTATCTCAACAATGAACCAGCAAATCTGTGTAGGATTATAACATAAAATTACATTTTAAAACTAGTCTGGGGTGAAGAAGAAGGAGATAAAATTATTTTCGAGAAATTTATGCTCATGGGCTATGGACCCTTTTGGTGTTCAATTTGTTTTCTATGACTACTGTTGACCAATTATCGCAAAGGTAATGATTTCAAACAACACATATTTATTTCCGTACAGTTCAGAGGCCACAAGTCTCAAATCAGATTCACCAGGCTAAAGTCAGTGTCAGCAGAGGCTGTTTTCTTTTTCCTTTTTTTTTTTTTTTTTTGTCTTTTTTCCTTTTTATCGGTACCGGGGATTGAACTCACGACTGCCTGCTTGCAAGGCAGGCGCTTATGCCGCTGAGCTAAATCTCCAGCCCCTCAGAGACTGTTTTCTTCTGACGGCTCCAGGACAGAATCCATTTGCTTGCCTTTTCTAGCTTCTTGAAACTGCCCACATTCCTTGGCTTCCTCTCCTCACTCTAACCTCTTGCTGCTGGCATTATCTTCTGCTTTCCTCTCTTGGCCTTCTCATGTCCCTTGTATAAGGATCATTTTGACTACATTTATGGCCCATCCAAATAATGCAAGATAATCTCTGCATCTCATTTTCATTTATTTAGTCACATGTGTAAGTCTCTTTTGCCATGCAAGATAACATTCACAGGTACCAAAAATTAAGACATAAACTTATTTTGTTGGGAGAGGAATTATGTGGCCTATCCCAGATATCTGCCTAATCCCCAGTCTCCCTTATAAGAGAATTAAGTCTTCATTCACAACAGGGATGATCCTCTGAAGCCATGTTGGTCCCATACCTCTGGGCCTAGAACCTGGAGCCAGGAGTGGATACTGTCTCTAGTGAAGGTTTCATTGGGAACATGATGCCAGCAAGACCCTGCTACAGTCACCCAGTTCAGCTGCATCCAGTCACAAAGCTGAGCGGAGGTCTCCACGCTGTCCCAGGCTAGATTTTGAATGTATGTGTGCTCTCATTTAAAAAGTTGTCCACAATTAAGCTATAAACAGTGAGAGGATGGAAACTGGTTTCATCCATATTTCTGTCTCAAGGCTTATTTGAAACTTTAAAGACGTTTAGAAAAGTTTTGCCAACCATTAAACATGCCAATCATTTCTTCCTGTCATTCACAATATCACAAATGATTATAAAGAGAGCCCAATGGAGAAATTCAAAGTCAAGATTAATGCTTCACTTATTTATATAAGTAAATGCAGTGGTTCATTTATCAGCTCCCACTAAATTGCATTAACTGTTTCTCCAGATTATAAATCATTCTTATTAAGCCAGAGGAATTGCAAGGGGAAGGCTGGGCATCCTAGCCAGGAACGTGATAACTCACCCTACATGCTCTTTGGCCAGAGGGACCTGAATCTCTTTGATTCTAAATCAGAGTTAAAATTCTTCAGTATTAGTCATTGTTTCTACATAAGAATATTTCATTTCATGTCAAAGGAATAGTAAATTTACTAATGTCTTTAATTTTCCATGATAAAAATCAGTAATTTCTCCATTTTAAATTTTCCTTAAATGAATTTTTACTCCTTACTCCTGGTCATCTTGTACTAACCAAGCCTTAACTAACAAGAAAAGTGTTTACTGCAAAACTGCTTTAGATCTTTAGATTTTTCTTTTTCTTTTTAAAAGCCATTGCATCTTGGCTCATTGAGGCTGATGATGCCTGGCACAAGACAAAAAGGTGCTATGCTTCTATAAAGATCTTAGCTGCCATGGCTGGAACCACATTCTAAGTCACCCATTGTCCTTTGTACGCACCCGCTGTGCCCCATCGTGTCAGATAACCACAGCTAACATTCTGAGGTCAAACATGGCCCCATTCATTCCATCAAGCAGTGAATAATTCATACAGCAAGTTTTACCCTGGGCAAAACACACTGACATCAAGAGGCATTAAACTAAAGTCATTCAAGGAATAAAATGGTTATTCATGCTTTCACTGTGAAGCATTAAATCTTGCCTGTTAAGTGAAAGAATGAATTAACTCAATTCATTGGACATATCACATGAGTTCTTAAAAACACCAGTGCAAGAGCAATTTCTGCCTTAGTTTATGCTTACCTGAGAACAGAAATGCCAGCCATTGTGTTGAGCAGGTCTGAGCTGGTTGGAAAAGGAGGTGGTTTAGAGAACCAATTTTTCCTTTGATAGACCCTTGAAAGAAAGCGGTTTCCGTTCATCATTTTTGTTTTATCTTGTTTGCCTTCACTTTCTAATTTAACCTCCCGCCCACAGCCAAAAGAATGGCTGAGGAGAGCTGGCTTTCCTCTACAGCAGCTAAACTTTGCCTATAGATGAGGAAATTGGCTATATTTGGCATTTGTGAATTATTTCTACCATGTGTACACTGTTTAGTTTTGAAAACGTAGATGAAAATGGTGGCTACGTGTGCCTTTTGGAATCTATTTTCTAGTTTAAGTGTACAGCACACTTGACGACCCTGAAATGCGGCTTTCCTTTCATCTCCAGACTCAGCACTTGGTTCTGAGGACAAAAGTCTTCCACAAACTCCTGACTTAGTCAGACTCCTTGTTAAGTGGGTCTCTTAAGAGACTAAAAATTCTCTAAAAGGTGGGGAAGGAATAGGGAGGCTACTTCACAAGCATTCACATTTTCAAGCCAACTTCCTCCAAGCAGCTGATCTAGACCTTTTCCTTGAGGAAGTGCAGAGACTGTAGGCCTCGTTTCTGTAGCACCTGCTGCTCACCCTGTAGGGTAACCCAGACGGTTGGACTGAAGGTTTCTGATCAGACCGTGGAAAGGTGCGGGAGGGAGGGTAAGTGGGGAAAGAATTACAACTCCATGCTGAAATATCAAAACTGCCACCGTTGAATGTTTCATGGCATTGCAATAACTCCTCCCAAAGTTGTAGGTCCCCAGTCAACACTAATTTCTTGCTCATATTAGGCAGTTAGGAAGCGGAAAGAGAGAGACCGTTTGCAGGCAAGCCTCCTCCTTCCATCTTGCTTCTCTCCAGGAACCTATTGAGGGACGTTACCCATGCTCAGGAGGTGCCCTCCTTAATTTACTGTCCCACACCCCTAACATCTTAGGAAACACTCCCACATACACACCCTGAAGTGTGCTGTACTAATTTCTTAGGCATTTCTCAGTATAAACCTATCCACAATAACCAAATTTTATTTTCAGGAAGTGTTGATGTTTGCCATGAAGCAAAGAGCTTTTTCTCTTTTAAATTTCAAAGAGTTTCAGTAGTAGTCACCCCATGGAGACATTTGTCCTTGTACAGATGAGTAGACACCAAAGACGAAGACTTCTTAACATTTTTCTGACTGTGTTCACTCCTTTCTTGTATTTTTCTCCCCCTTTATCCAGTAGTGAAAGAAGAGGAGAAGAGAAAGGAAATTTCTTTTTCTCTGTCTTTTTCTTTCTTTCTCTCTTTCTTTCTTCCTTCCTTATTTCCTTCTTTCATTTCATGTGGTTCTGGGAATTGAGCCCAGGGCTTCTGTACTGAGTGCATCCCCAGCCCTTTATTTTTAGATAGGAGTTGCCCAGGTTGAGCTTGAATTTGCAATCACCCTCCTCAGCCTGCCCGGCTAGCACCACCATGCCCAGAGTTTACTTGATGTTAGGTGGGCAAATCTAACCTGGATTTAACCTTGACCCCTATAAAAAGTTCATGACAACCGGAAAAGAAAAGGAGTTATGGGGCATTATTGGAAGAATTGATGAAACTCCTGTTTTTTTAGTGCTCAGAATTGAACCCAGGGCCTCACACATGCTAGGCAAGACTCTAGCACTGTGTCACACAACCACTTTTGAAATTTAATCACTGCTGTGATTAGTTAATGGCACTGTATCAGTATTAAGGACCTGAATTTGATGGTACTGTGGATATGTGTGATAGTATCCTAATTCTTAGAGAATTCACCTTTAAGGATTTAGGAATAAGTAGATATGGTATTTCCAACTTACTCTTCAATGGTGCAGGAAAAAAATACAGGAAGAGAGAGTGGGAAGGCAAAAGGATGAGGAATGTGGGGAGCAGGAGAGAACTTGAGGATATCTATATAGCAATAGGGAGAAAAGTAAACAGTGCATGAATCCAAGGATTAACCATGATTAAAAAATATCTTTCTTTAGTGGAGGATTTCTCAGACTTTTAAAATTATAATGTACACATGTGGGCACACACAGTAAAGGAGAAGTAGAAAGTACAGCATTTTCCAAACTTTCAGATAAGGAATCCCTCTCTCTCTCTCTCTCTCTCTCTCTCTCTCTCTCTCTCTCTCTCTCTTCTAACATGTTATGAAAACTACAGTATAAAGCAGCCAATGAGTCATGACTAAATGCTGCCTGACAGATGCCATGTGTCATTTCTCCAGGGTTTCCTGGATTATTGTGACTTGTTATGTGGTATTGTTAAAGGAGCATGGAAGATAGGGCTTAGTCCTAACTTTGGCTTTGAATTTGTAAACCCTGTCACTAGATGTATCAGCAAATCATCAAATCAGTACACTTGAATTTATTTCTTTTTTCTTTTTTTTATTTAAGGAAAAGAAGACACAGAACAGAAAAACGAACAGCAAAAGGGACAAACAAATAACAGCAGCAAACCCCAAACAGTACCAATGTAGGCTTTCGAAACAAGATGATAGGACCTTAACAATGACTGTAGTATTACATATTGTTCTCTTCAAAAGGGTTGCTTAGATTACCAGATATAGATGTGCAAAACTGATCCAATCATACGAGTATTAACTGTTCTTTTCCAAGAACTAATACAATTAGTAATATAGTCATCTTAGCTATCTCATGTATATACATACAAATTTTTCCTTTTTTCTTTCCTCTATTTTCCTATCCCAGTTACTTTCCCCATTTGAGTAGTTTTTCACCATTACACAATATTTATTGTAGATTTTGGATCTTATTTGCTCTTCCATTTCTCACACTTGGGAGACAGTACAGTATTTACACACGTGAGTTTGATTTATTTCACTTATTATTATGGTCTCAAGTTGTGTCCATTTACTTATAAAAGCCTCTTTATAGCTGAGTAGTACTCCATTGTATAAAAATACCACATCGCTTTTATTCATTTCTCATTTGAAAAGCATTTGGGTTGTTTCCAAGATTTGGCTGTTACAAATTGTGCTGTTATAAACATGGGTGCATGCATGCCACTGTGGTATAATGTTTTCAGTTCTTCTGGAAAAATGCCCAGAAGTGGAATAGCTGGGTCAAATGAGACTGCTAATCCTAGCTTTTTGAAAACATTCCACATTAATTTCCACAGTGGTTGTACCAGCCTACACTTCCATCAACACTGGAGGAGAGTTTCTTTTTCCCCATAACCCCTCCAGCATTTGTTATTGATTTCTCGATCTTGGTCATACTTTCTGGAGTGAGAGGGAATCTCAGTGTTTTAATTTGCATTTCTCTAATGACAAATGCTGCTGAACATTTTTCATACATTTATTTGCCGTTTGTATTTCTTCATCTAAGAAATGTGCATTTATCTCAGATGCCCATCTTTGAATTTTGGGGGCCTGATATTTTTAAATTCTTTATATATTCTAGATAGAAGTGCTTTGTCTGAGGGAGAGTTGGCTAAAATATTTTCTCAATATATGGGTTTTCATTTCACCATGTTGGAGATTTCTTTTGACATGCAAAATCTTTTAATAAGATTAGATCCCAGGTGTTGATTCTGGGAAGTATTTCTCATGCAATTTGATTTTTGTTCATGAATTTTCTGCCTACCCATATGTCTTAAGATTTCTATCTATTTTGTCTTCCAGCAGATTTAGTGTTTGTGTTTTAATGTTTAGATCTTTGATCCATTTTGACCTTAGTGCGCGGTTATAGACATGGGGCTAGTTTTAGTTTCAGCATATGGAGAGCCAGTTTTGTCAGCACCACTTATTAAAGAGACTGTCTTCCAATGAACATGTCTGGCTCCTTTATCAAAGATAGAGGTGGCCAAGTGTCTTTGTAGTTGTGGCTATATCTTCTAATCTATTTCATTCATCTTCAGGTCTGTTTTATTTCTAGTACCATGCTGATTTTATCACAGTAGCTTTGTAATATAATTTCAAGTCAGGGATTGTGGTGCCTCATGACTTGCCTTTGTTGCCCAGAGTTGCCTTTGCTATTCTAGGTCTCTTCTGATTCCAGATGAATTTTAGGAATGATTTCTCTAAATCTGTGAGATACGCTAATGGTATTTTGACTAGAATCGCATTAAATCTGTACAATAATTTTCAGAGAATTTCCACTTTCACTATGTTTATTCTTTTTATCCATGAACATTTTCCATTTTCTAAAATTCTCTTCGATTTCCTTTTTCAGAGTAATGTAATTTTCAATATATACATCTTTTGCTACCTTTGTTAGGTTGATTCTTTTAAGTATTTCAATTTTTGGATGCTATTATGAAGCAATAACATCCCTTATTTCTCTCTCGACTATCACTATCCTATTCAATATAGTTCTGGAAACATTAGCCAGAGCAACTAGACAAGAGAGAAATAAAAGGAATAAGGACAGGAAAGGAAGAAGTTAAATTGTCATTATTTGCAGATAATATGATACTCTACATAGAAAACTCCCATAACTCCATTGAAAGACTTTGGGATGTAATAACCAAATTCAGTAATACAATTGAATACAAAGTCAACTCTCAAAAACCAATAGTATTCCTGTACACAAACAACAAAATCACTGTTTCTTCTTTCTTTTAAAATTTGTTTTTATTTTTTGCCAGTACATGTTTGCAATACACAATGATTACATTTCTCATGGGGAACTGGTCCACGTATACACCACGTCTCACCTCTTTTTTCATATATTTTCCCTCTCCTCTATCTTCGGTCTCTTGATCCCTTCTTATTTGAAAAATATTTATCTCCCTACTCCTTATTTTCTTTTATTTTGCTCTTTCTTTATACTTTGGTTTTCTCATATAAGAGAAACCATGCAATATTTAATCTTGTGTATCTCATTTCTATTATTTAGGGTGTTTAGGGGGGTCATGGATGATATTTTGTGAATTTCCACTGTACTTGTTGAAATGTACATGTGACACTAAAAGGGAGAAGGCACTCTCTGGACAGAAAATCAGATAAAATACTGCCAGAGACTGTAGATAGCACAAGGGAGTGGTTTTCATAAAAGGTGATCTGCAGAAGAGATTTGGAGACAATTATGTGTACAATTTCAGGCACAGTTACAGTTACCTTTGCAAATCAATTGAAAAAGCAAAAAACAGGGGATGGGAATTGGCAGATGCTCAAAATTATTTAAAAACAAATTGGGAAATATGAATGTTTTATTTGGATTTGTCACTCATCAGCAGGGAGGATCAATGTAGCTCTCAACATATCACATGGTATTCTGACTAAAAGGTCTCTGCTGCCTAGGAGACAACCAGATTTTCTTCTAGGCTCCAAGAAGCTCTTCTGCATGTAACCTAGGTCAGAGAGATTAGTCTACAATTCTGTCAAGCTACTCGGGCTCTTTTTGCCTTACGTTGTGCCAAAGCCATCAATGAAGTGTTTTGGCTCCTATAAAAGCCCTCCTAGTCCACAAAGTGGTTCTGCTAGTTTGTACTTTGTGTACTTTGGTACTTCATGGAAGCAAAATATTTCATCCATTTCAAAATTCTTTTCAATAAGTGATTTAATTGTATCCTTCTTAACAACTCTTTGAACTTCACTGATTCTAACATCTTCACTGTAGAGAGGAAGACACTAAGGCCCAGACTGGAAAGTTTATTCCTAAAGTGACATCACACTACAGAAATGCGAGCCCTGTTACTCCTGGTCCCCTACAACGGATGGCCTCTAATATCCCATCCTAGAATTTTGCCCACAGGCCAGATGCATATTCATCGTGAAGCAGTATGCGTTTCCCAGTGTAGTGACTCTAATTATCCCCCAAACATATTTCCACCAGGTATTTCAATGCTGCAAACTGCCATGAGAGATACTTCTCCATCCTAATGACCCCCTCTTTATTCTGAAGGCCTATTTTTAACATGCCAAATCTTCTGGAAGGCCACACCTTGCAACAAAGCAGCGACAGGATTAGGGCAGAAAGCCACTGGCAAAGGTCCACTCTGCAGAAACAAAGAGCAAACCAGATCAGAACCCCGGGAATGGAGGAGGGGAAGTGTACTGCAGGAGATGAGGGGGTGGTTTGGGCCAGGCGGGTCTTCTTCCTGGTGGTCAAGGAGTCGGTCAGGGCATAGCAAAGACTCCCATGTGCATGTGAACTGGGTAAATGTGGCTGGAAGCACTTCACTGAATTGCAGCTCGTGGAGGGCCCAGGAAGTATCTGCTTGCACTTGTGAATTCCAAAGAGGATGGGAGGCTTGTATGGAAGCTCAGGATCCTGCAGAACCCAGAAGGCCACAGTGGAGGGAAGGAAGTGGTGGAAACAATTAAGAAATCTAAGGAGAAACGGTTGCTGGAGAGAGGGCTGCAATTGTTCTTCCAACCACATCCGATATTTGCTTCAAATTGTTATGCAGGACAGTAATTGTCTCTTGGGAGAGCAAGAGGCAACCAGGCCTGGCTGGCCTCAACAGCGACGCACCCTCATAAATAGTGCATATTGTGAAACCAGAATTTTCTCCTTTTCCAGAGGATCTCTCCCAACTCTTCTCTTTTAATTAAAGAAACATGGCTTACTAAGAAACAAATACTTCTTTTCATAGCAAGCATTAAGTATAGATGAAGGGGGAAAAAAGAAAGGAAAAATTCTATGGTGAAGAAGTGAGTGGCCTACAGATAACTGTGTACTTAGGATAATCAGCAGTGCTTGTTGGTGAGTGCCTAGTGTCACCCAGTTGACATATGACAAAATCATATTCGGAGGTCTCTGGTAACAGTGATATTGAAATGCACCCACTGGGGACTTGGTCGGGAGATAAAGCTTGTTCTCCGGAGTCCTGGTTTCTCACTTAACTCTGATTTGTTGCCTTCACCAAACCCTTCCAGTTTAGTCACACTGCAATTTCTTGTGCCATCTGGTGGACTTCAAGTGAATTTGCAGCACAATCCTAAATAACAGTTCACTTAAGGGCTGACCTGTTTCATTGCAGAACTCAGCCCAGAGAACTTTTTCATTTGTTTTGGCTATGGCTTTTTGAGACGGGGTCTCTCACTATGTAGTGCAGGCTGACCTGGAGTTCACTCCACACTAACAGAGGCTGGCCTCAAATTACCATCCTCCTGTCTCAGCATCCTGATTGCTGAATTACACGTGTGCGCCATGCCACCCAATGAGAATCTTCATAGCCTCTCTAAAGCCTTCGTATTTTGTGTTTTTCCCAATTAATTTCCTTGTGCTTTTCACGTATCTATTCTGATATTTTTAATGAGTAAACCAAGCATGTGACATAAAAGATGCATGTAATGAAAGTTAGTGTCCCTCCTCTTGCTGCCAAAACTTTCCAGCTTCTGTCATAAAAGGTAACTATCATTTATTTACCTTATTCCAGGACTGTACAGCACATCTTCGTATACAACAAATATTAGCCTGCTTTACACACGGATTTGTTTGCTTTCATTTTCACTAACATATCTTAGAGAACGTTTTATATCTGTATCACTACCTCATTTTTTCAGATAGTTGAATGAGGCTGCCTTGAATGTTGCAATATGTATTAAATAACAATGTGCAATGTATTAAATAACCATTTTCCTGCCAGATATTTAGGCAGTGTTTAACTTCTATTTAAAACAATACTGTAATGCATATACAATATGGTGAAATATCTGTTTAGCCCTGGTTGGGAATTTACTGAATCAAAGGGCATTGGATGTTCTTTAATCATAACTAGGCATTCTCAAATTACTCTTCAAAGATGTAGTAACAAATTCTACTTGTGTGAATAGGCCTACTTCCTTACGCACTAACAACGTTATAACATTTTTTGACCTTTGCCTATATGATAGAAGAAAAATGGTGTGACATTGTATTTTTATAATTATTTAACATACAATGAGTTTTATGTGATATGTCTTAGAACACTGATTTCCTTTTATCTGGTCATTGATTTCTTTGCCCAATTTTCTATTAAATTATTGACTTGCTTATTTACTTGGGGAGGCTCTTTGTATATTAAAATTATACATTACATAAAAATTCAATTGATGTCAACTGAATGTTTTCCTATTTTTTTCTCTTTGCTTGGGTTTTTCCTCATGAAGGTGTAACTTATTTTATTGTCAAATTTATCTATTTCCATTAAATCAGTTTTTCAAATTTGATTCCATCAAATCCATTGTCAAATTTAAAACTACTGGTATTGAGAGGAATTATATGTATTATGTAACTATTGGAGAATTATCATCAGTGTAAGACTGAGTCTTCTTGTTCTAGGATACTATTTCCCTATGTTAAACTATGCTTTTATATCTCTGTTTAAAGTTTTCCTTATGTAAGTTTTGCACTATTTTACATGTGAATTTTTTCTCAACTATTCTGCCTTCATTGTTGTTGTTATAAATGAGATCTTTTGTGCTAGTATATGTTATACTGGAATTTCAAATATGTAGAGGCTATAAATTTTGTACCTAACATCTTAACCACATTCTAAGATGGTTTGAAAACATCTTTTAAATTATCTTGAGTTTTTCAGGTGAACAATTCTACTATCTGCAAATAATAGCAATTCATTGGTGGAGCTAATTCAATCCCATAGAGAAATACTTCACTGGATTAAGGACTTCCACGCCTACTCTAGTTCACTGATTTTTTTTAAGTTGGGAATTGAGGTGATCACCAGTGCCTGACCCTCAGCCTCATCTCCTGGAGCCCATTAGCAGCTGTGGCAGTCACCACCTCCTCCTCTGGGGAACAGCCTCCTCTTTTAGCCACCAGGTCGCCAACTGTGGTTTCCCTCCTACCTCACTAATCTTTCCTCTCAATCTTATTTCCACTGTCTTCCTTGTCCTCCTGATTTCCTCATGTTTGAGACCCTAAATTTATTCTTTGAAATTCTCACTTCTCTGATGATTTCATCCTAGTCTTATGATTGCTAATGATTCCTACATTTAAATCCCCAGTCCAACAACCCTCCCTCCTGAACTCCAGATCCGTGCATTCAGCTGGCACCAAGATCCCCACTTGGTGTCTAACAGACATCTTGAAATGAACCCAGGCCAAGCTAAACTGCTGACTCCTCAGGCTTCCCTGTTTCATTGGTACACTACATCCTTTCAGGTGCCCACGTCCCAAATGTGGGGCTGTCCTTGCTTTCTGTCTTTTCCTCATATGGCTCTAGTCTATCAAGAAATACTATTGATTTTACTTTAAAATCTATCTCAGAATCTGCTTGCTTCTCGCTACATCTGTTTCTACCGTCCTGGTCCAAGTATCCATCATCTCCTCTCTGAGTTGCTGAAGCAGCTTCTCCAGTGTCAAACATTTTCTTATCTTGGCTGCTAGCAGTCTGTTCTCAATACAGCAGCAAGAGGGTCTCATACAAACCTAAGAAGATCCCATCACATCACCTCCTCCACTCAGGGGCTTCTGTTTTCACCTAGAATAAAAGGCAAAGAGCTCATAAGAGTCTCTAAAGGCTATGTACTCTCCTCACCCCACTGGCCCAGTGCCTTCTGGACTTCATGTTCCATCTCTTTCTGTTCACCTCATGATCACTCAAGAGCCTTGTTGGCCTCTTACTGTACACGAGCACCCTGCATTTGCTCTTTTCTAGAATGCAACTGTACTTTATCCTAAAACTTCTAATGCTCCTTTACTCTCCTCTAGTTTTCCTAAGCTACTTAAATCTTCTGTTATTTACTATGCTTATTATTTCTTCCATCTGGAGCATAAACTCCATGAACACAAGAATCATTCCCTTGTTGTCCATAAGTTATAATGCTTAAACAGCGCTTGGTGTATAGTGGGCCACTCAGAAAGTGCTCACTAGCAAAGAAGGGTAGACTCATCCTCATAGTCCATTTTGTCTAACAAATACTTGACTCGGGGTTGGCTGAGGTCACGGCCAGCACCACCTGCTCTTCACTGTACTCTCAGAGTGTTGAATCTCAGTCACGTCCTTTGTACCTCTGATGGCTCAGGCTTCACCTTCTGCCAGCCCACTGTGTTCAACAAGTACTTCCGTATTGTCTTGACCAAGATGGAGTCGAGTGGGGTCACCCACATGGGTGCTTCTCCCAAAGCAACCTTTCATCTCCATGATCTCTTTCCGCATTTCTATCCTGTTTGGAAGACTGGAGCTGTGGCCCACTAAGGAGCTCATAACAGAAGATTCCTTTGCTCAGCCTGGCTGGCTCCTCTTCTTAAAATATGGAAGCACTTTTGTTTTTGATTTGGAGTTCCAGTCTAAGCTGAAATAGCAAGTTACTTAATTATATTATTAACTATTGTTTCCTAAACAATACAAAGTATTATCTTGTGTTTTAAACTTAAGTGAACATTTACAGTAAATGGTTTCAAGTGTGTGTAGCACTCAGGAGTTCCATTTTCTTTCAATTATCATTATGCCATGTAACATACTGATGTCGAAATGTAGGGTCATTCATTTTCATTGGTGCCTAGTATTTCACTCTACAACACAATCTACTAGTCCATCTTTCTACTAGTGAATATTTGACTTGTTTTCAATTTTTAATTTTACCATCTGCAGCAGCATCCTTGTGTATTTATTTCCTCATAGGCACATGAAAATTATACATGCAGGAAATACTCCTCCAAGTGAATTTGTTGAGTATTTGTACTTTCAATTTTTAGAACTATTACAACATTTCTCTCCAAACTCCCACAAGCATTCTCTTTTCTCTAAATATTCACAACCTTGCCAACACTGGTTATGGTCACCATTCTTTCAAGTTTTTAATTTATTGATATAAAAGCATCATCTTGTTGTTAGAGATTAAATTTCCCTGATTACCAGTAAGGAAAGAACCTTTTCGTATTTTTAATTATAATTTTTAAAATAATTGTAGGTTTATTTTCAGTTATAATTAAAAAAAGAGAGCCCTTGTGCATTGCGCTCAGTTTTCCGTAACATTTTTTAAAAAATATAGTAGACTGTCGCATTCAGGATATCAATTTTTTTTTTTTTGTATTTTTTGTGTTTTTTTTTTTTTATCAGTTCTGGGGATCGAACTCATGACTGCCTGCTTGCAAGGCAGGTGCTTATGCCGGTGAGCTAAATCCCCAGCCCCCAGGATATCAATGTTAACGTGACCCACCATGTTCAGATCTCTGCAGTTCTACTTGCACTCATTTGTGTGTATGGCTTTTAAATTTTCTTTCGCTTTTCAAATTTCCTACTCTGAGAATTAACTGTTGTATCCTTTGAAGATTGTTTTTTTCAATTTTTTGGATATGCCATGTGTACCAGGAATGTTTAAATTTTAAAAGTGTGTTATAATAAAAGACACTTTGCCATTAATTCCACCCAAAATATTCGCAGTTGTTTGAATGCACTTATCCCATCATTTTTGCTACTTTGTGGAGCAGTTTTGGAAGTCTTCATTCGGGAATGTCGTTAGTTGTGTTCTCAAGGACATCTTGATGTCCTGAATCAACTCAAAAAATTTACCTTTGATGGTGACTTTTACTTTGGTCAGGAGCCAGAAGTTCATGGTGTCAGATCCAGGGAATGAAGTAGATACAGACACACTACAGTGTACTCTTTCTAGGACATTGCTTTTTCATTGGATGACCCTCGGCAGCAATATTCAGCATAATTTTGTCATCCCTCATAGAGATGCTAAATAAAGAGGACCTGCAGAACTGCTTCAGAAAGTGGCAAGAAAAAGGGGACAAGAGTTCAAAGAAAAAAGGAAATAGTGTGAGGGGGATTAGTGGCAATACAGTTTTTACTGAAATAATTTGTTTCATTTAAACCTTCATCAATATTTCAATCATACTGCATGTGTGTGCGTGTGTGTGTGTGCACAGATGCGCCTGGTATTTTATCTGACATATGTCTACAAATGTGACATCTTCATTCTTTTTACATGGTCACATATTATAACTTTGTTCATGGTATCTTTTAAAATTTTTTGAGTGGCCAGATGTTTGTTTGAATTTAAGCTTTTGCTATATTATTTAAGAAATCATTTCTTCTAATATTTTGAGATTGCTTTTTACATTTTTGTTCTTAATGTGCTGGGAGATTATCTTTGTGAATGATGTGAAGCAGTGACTTAATTTTACTTTTTTATGTGAAAACAAATTTTTCTTATGCAAAAATTATTGATTAGAACGTTATCTTTTGGATTTGTCCTTCTTCCTATTATGCATGTATCCTTTTATATTTTTAGGATTTTTGCAAAATTTCTCAGAATGTCCTCAAATTTGAAATCTTCCTGTGGCAGCTTTCTGAGCCACTGGAATTACAGGTATGCTATCCTGAGTCCAGTTTTGCTTATTTTTAAAGAACATTTTAACTATTGACTATTTTTATTAGCTTCTGAATCCTCATACATAATATAATTTTATAGTTTCATGAAAAATTTAATTCACTTCTAGACAGAACTGAATCTATAGACTACAAATTTCACTGAGTATGGATCTTGACTCCTATTTTGAAATGTAGTATTATTGATTTTATTCAGTACTAAATAGTTTTTTTAATTTTTCTTCTTTAAGCTTTTTAAAGTATGGCCCTGCTCCAGAGATAGGTCAGCTGCTATTGTGTTATTGTTTTTAATTATCTTTTTCTTCATCTTCTTCTCTTCTTCCTCCTCCTCCTCCTGCTCCTCCTCCTCCTGCTCCTCCTCCTCCTCCTGCTCCTCCTCCTCCTGCTCCTCCTCCTCCTGCTCCTCCTCCTCCTCCTGCTCCTCCTCCTCCTCCTCCTTCTCCTCCTCCTCCTCTTTCACCTCCTCCTCCTCCTCCTCCTCTTCTTCTTCTTCTTTTTCCTCTTCTTTTTTGGCAGGGTTATCCAGGGCCTTGTGTTCTTGTGCATGCAAGGCCAGAGTTCTAGCTACATCTTCAGGCATTTTTTATGATTTTATAGTATATTTATTTCACTCTGGTTAGATATCTTGTCTCAAAGTAATAGCTTGTGCAGAATTTGTTGAGGTTATTTCCATGATCTAGTGTGTAATTAAATTTTATAAATGTTTAATTAATGCTTAGAAAGAATGCAGTCTGGTTTGTTAGTTACAAGGCTCTATAACTATCTTTGGATCAAGTCTTAAATTATGTTATGAAAATCTACATTTTTATTAGTTTTCTTTTCTCTACTTGATCTGTCAGTTAGAGAGGTAAATATATTAAAGTCTCCCACTATGATTCCAGATTAGTCTCTTTTTAATGCTCTCCATTTTTTAAACTTATCTTGAGGTCATAATGTGAATATTTATACATATTCATGATGTATTGTTAAGTCACCCCTTTGAAAGGTCTACAGTTCCCATAAAGCATCTGTTTGTGCACGAATCACATAAGCTACAAAATATTTCCAACTGCAGATATTCGTGTGCAACTGAGCTACTTTTCACTGGGGCACTCTGTAGATTACACTCCATATTGAGTAGTAACAGAAATGTATTTAGGTATCTCACACAGAGTCTAAAGAAGATAAGCATATTTTAAATCTTAATGAATCATTGTAAACTTGAAGTGACTTCAAATTTATTTTTATCACCTAAATATTATTCATTGAACATCAATTAGTCACCTGAAGAAAACATTAAGAAATACAGTTAATTTAAAATAGAATATTTTCTTTTATTATCTCTAGACTTTGGTCTCTAGACTTTGGTCTTTACTGGACTCTAAGCACCTAGAGCTACTTGAAATGCTTGCTCTCTTCTTGTACCTTTAGACAAACTCTACTTCTCTGGAAAGACTGGCTCAAGTCACTGCTAATCTATGGAAAAGAGCTTGATAAGGAACTTGCCTTGAAATCAAATTAGAGCTTCAATACCTAATTGCTATATTATTACAGATAAGTTATGACTGCATGCTTTTCATGACTTAGTTTTTATTTTTATTTTTTTCGGTAGCGGGGATCGAACTCACGACTGCCTGCTTGCAAGGCAGGCGCTTATGCCGCTGAACTAAATCCCCAGTTTTTACCCAGATTAAATAGGGACAATGATTGCTTTTGAGACTTGCTGAAATGTTTACATTTTTTACCAGAGTGGAATGCTCCAAGAATCTAGTCACTTCCTTTCTTTTTCTTCCTTCGATGCATTACCTGCCCATATCTGATCTGATGTTCACTAGAACTACAAAGTCAAGTGCACAGTTGGTTTCCGTGTTTTTCATACCAGTGAGCTTCTTATCGCTAGGTAGACTGAGAAAGATAAAAAAGGGAGGAAATATTCTGTGTCCCTTTAAATTCTCTGTAGAACTCAGAACAATATTGACTGCATGGTAAGAGATTTAGAACATTGCTAGATGGAATAAAATAAAATATACCCAATCAATTCTTCTTTTATTCAACTTTCAGCAGAGACTACAACTAGCAGAGGAAATTACCAGACAATAAAAAAGGAGTCTGGATCTTCGAACTCTTGCCCAGAACAGATTCTTGAACCCACATCTCAATAATCAGGAAAGAAATAAGCAAATGAAGGAAACGTCTAATATAAACAATAAAAAGTCTAATATATCCTAGGAAAAAGGTCAAATGTCTTTACCAAGTTGCAGATGAGAATTTGAATGGTTTCTTTCTTTAAAAAATCTATTGTGCAAGCAGGCAGTCGTGAGTTCGATCCCCGGTACCAATAAAAATGAAAAAGACAAAAAAAGAAAGAAAGAAATCTATTGTGACAGACATAGCTTCTTGAAAGCACAAGGAGAAAACAATTCAGGCAGAGCTCCATGCTGAACTGTGAGCCTTTTTCTATCAGGTCTCCTCACACAGAGATTAGCAGAGGTCCTGGGTAAGGGAGGCTTCAGGGAATGTTGGCAATTATTTTTTTTAATTGACAGAATATATGACTTAGAACTATATAAACCTAAGACTACTGAGTGTTTAAACTCATACAGTTTTTGAAGTCTTGTCTCTAATGCCTGGCTCAGCAATGTACAATTATAGATGGTGGTCTTTCCCAGGAACACTCTCATATAGAAATCAGCTGCTCTGAGAAAACCTCTCTGAACAGAGCACCGTGGTACCTGCAACATTTGCCACGAAGCTTTGTACTATCTACAGCTGAGGTTCCACTGGATGCTGAGCTAGGCCAAGAGACTTTGGCCCCAGGGAAAAAGTGAGAATAGCAAGAAATTATGTGCTTAGTATTGTCACATTCATTTTCTGATTTCCTTCCTCCAGCCCTGCCTCCATGTCTGGTGCACTAAGCAGTACATCCCTAAGAATCAGCACTCTACCTGTGCCTCCACTAGAAAGGAAATATGTAATTGCCTCAACGATAGAGAAATAAGATAGGAGAGGGGGTAGGGAGAAAAAGAAGGTGAAAGGGTACTAGCATCTATTTTACTCAGAAAACGTTGGAGACATTGCGCTGAGTACTTTTTATAGTTTGTCTTATTTAATCTCTTTCTCAATAACACTATGGAAACCATATTATGTCCAGAGAGATTAGAAAACAGCATATCTCAAGCTTACTCATACCTCAAACTCAGGTGTGCTTGATTCCGAAGTCAAAGTCTTTTTGTGACATTATACAAAGTAAATAGTTGGGTTAATTTTCAATGATGTTAGAAATCTAATACTAGCTTAATATATAGTGTGACCATAAAGCATGGTGACATGGATAACTTTTTTCTTTGGTACGGGGGATTGAACTCATGACCATGCACTTGCCAGGTAGGCGCTTATACCACTGAGCTAAACCACCAGGCCTGGATAACTTATTTTTACAGATTGAAACATCTTCATTACTTCTGAAATATAATAAACAAGATTTATGTGGTAAAAACCAGAAATATAAGGCAAAACATCATATATGCTTGCACAGGGATTTATGGAAATGCTGCATTAATGAAATATATTCCCTGCTATTTTTCTCAGTATATTGAGCTATGTGTTTTTAATACAATGAGTATATCATGTCATTGAGCATATATTATCTTTTATATCAGTTATCTGTTTAGTTTATAAAATTACCCATGTTTCCATCCTGTGAAACCTAGGAACCAAGTATAGACAATTCCTTGAGACCAAAGGGATAATTGAATAATTTTTAAGGCAGAATGAAGGAGAAGAATAAGTATTTTGGAGAGGCAAAACTACATAATGTAAGTGACCTATTCTTTTTCCATGTAAGATGGGATTAATTCTAGGCTACTTTCCCCTTGTTATCCAAATGATCTGACTCTTTTGTCATGTCATTCTTAATCCCCAACCTTCTTTGTAGAACACTTCTATAGTGGGTCCCTTCCTCCAAATCCTGAAATTCAAGCCCACTGGCAAATGGTCAACTCTGTATACTGTGGATTATCTGCAGGGTTATCTGAGGTGCACTGTGTTTGAATCACTCTTTTGTCTGTTCCTCAGCCCTTCCAGCTTAGCATATTGTGAAACAAAAAGTGACAAGACTAAGAAAAATAAGAATAAAAGAGTTAATTAAGCTGTGGTCCTTAACAGAAGGCCATAACATCGATCTTACTGAATCTTAATAAATGTTTTACAACTCATCACTACTAAGAATCTAATTAGACATTTATTGCTTATGTAATTCTGATTTAATGACATAGCAACAAGATTTATATCTCACATATTTGTTACACCTCAGCACTCTCCATTTTAATAATCAATTGGTATTTTGTTAACATGCATTAACTATCCTATTAAAACTAAATTAAATGCTATTCTGATTTAATTTTATTAAATAAATGCTGGCAACATTAATACGGTGCAAGCCATTTAAATCATGACACGACAGCCAAATTTGTGCCCCTCTCTTAAGTGAAGTAATTCAGAGTGGAAAAAAAATGAGCACATGGGTCCTTCAAGTTGAGAAATTCATAAATATTGTGTACTTCAGTTATGATGGATTCTTAGCCCACATCTCAAAAGACTTAAACATTCAGAATATTCTTCCTTTTGTGCCTTAAATAACAAAATTGTCACTTTTGCCCTAAACTGTAAGGTCACTGATTTTGGGGTGAGCAAGATAGTGTTGGTTCATGAGAGGAATTCTATTCAGCCCCCACATTTTGTTGGCAAAAGTGTCTGAAACAAACAGAACTGGATTGGTTCAAGTGGTTGACTGTTTCTTTTTGGGTAGGAAACTAGATTGCGTCTTAACCTGGAGGTGAAATTTAAGAAATAAATTACACAATAATTATTCACTTAATAATAACCGAATATCTACTATGTCCCAAGCTAAGTAGAATATGACCCTATCACAGAACAACAAATATTTTGAAGCCTCTTCCACTCACTGTGACAGTTTCTAAGAAAATTACAGAGCATGAGGGAAACGGCTGTGCCTTCTAGAAGTCTACAAAGGCATTAAGAAGAAAAACCAATGCATTATGAGACTCAGTCTCTGTGGGTAATGTGGCGTTGCCCAAGTGTCTTGAAAAGTGCCTGGCATGTAAAATATGCTTTAAACTTTTTGTTGGATGAATGAAAGCTTCTCAACACAATGAAACCATGATTCTCTTGATCTAAAAAGTGTGACATTAAAATTCTCTTCTACAATTGCAGGTTCCTAGACATAAAAACCAAACCCAAAGCTAGAAGAGCTGGCAGTGATATTTGGTGCCATCAATGGTTGTTTTCCTTCCTTCCTTCCTTCCTTCCTTCCTTCCTTCCTTCCTTCCTTCCTTCCTTCCTTCCTTCCTCTGTCTCTCTAGACTGACCTCAAACACATAGCGATTGTCCTGCCTCAGCCTTCTGAGTGGTAGAATGAAAGGCTTGAGTCACTGAATAGTTTTTAAAAGAATAGTTTCAACCATGGATTTTAGAAAATAAGTTCTGGTACTTCACTTACATACCTCCAATTTACGATTGAACTTGGTTTTCTACAACCAAGAATCCCTGCCATTCTAGCAAGGTATGTAACTGGGACTGACCTTGAGCTGAGAAGGTAGCTCAGGCAAAAAATTTTACGCCCTGATTTTGACAGCAAAGTGTCTATTTGTATTTGTTTTCTTGAAGTAGTTATTTATAGCATCAATTTTCACTCTCAAGAATGTCCTGTTTCAAATGAAAAATTATAGAATCACTATGGGTACAAGACAGCCCGCTGAGCCAGAGGCACACCAAGGGACTTCCGGGTAAGAAAATATACTACACACACCATTTTTAGTTCCCTAATTTTGTCAGCTATTTTGTCATTTGGTTAAAGTTTTTTAGTACTTCCATTCTATAGTATTCCTGAGCTTTCCCCACATGTTGAATATAAAAAGTACTTGTGGTAACTTATATTAGCAGTTATAAAACTTTCTGATTTCCATTTTTGTGGGAGGACCCACAATGTGTATGTCTTTGCATATCAAAATTCTACCTAACTCAGCCTAGTGACCAAGACCGTGTTGTGGAATTGTTGCATACTACTTGTTGAAACTTCTCAAATATTCAGATGGTACCCAGAAAGTCCCTTTGTTGGACAACATGACTCAGGAAGACAACTTGTGGGCCTTCTAGGGAAGACTGACAGATGTAAGGTGCTAGCAGTTAAACAGGTCTAAAGAGGCATTGTTGTTGGGGCTGGGGGTTTAGCTCAACAGCATAAGCACTTGCGTTGCAAACAGGTCGTTGTAAGTTCGATCCCTGGTACCAAGAAGAAAAAAAAAAGAGGCATTGTTGAAACAAAATAGGAATTCTATGAAAATACTCCAACAGATGAGACTCCTAGGTTTTGTATTACCAGTAGAGCCACATGAAACAGACTGTTAATAATTTGTAACAACTCTTGTTTCTCCCCTCTGCTCCTTGCTAGGGCTGCAGCAAGCAGAGAAAGTTCTTCAGGCTCCAAAGAGATCATGTTTTACAATTCTTCCTTGGGATGTAGCGAGAGACAATACTGGAAAAGAAAGATTTCTCAAAGGATAGGGCAAGAACTAAAGGAAAAATTCCCAGGGGTGTAATTGAGGCCTCATAAAGGAGCACTTTCATCCCCTGGACGTCATCTACCTAAAGGTGTTTCAGAATTGAGATAACAGGTGACAGCACTGTGACTCCCATTCCTCACCTTGCCAAAGAGGAGGGTACGTTCTGGTCACTGTTCTTGTTCTACCAGTGCATCTTGGGAATGTGACTGTCATTCCTGTCGTTTTGGATCAGGAAGAGCTACATCTGTACCTGACACACAGTACACCTCATAGCGCCCGGAGACCTTGGCCTTTATTGTAGAAGGAAAAATGTTTATAATTTCTGGTTGTCTGGTCTGTTGGAGAAGGGACAAATGTGTTTAAAATATGGGAAGAGTGGGACATTAAGTGATGCATATCAGAAAATTGTACCATGGGAATATGTATTACTGTCACCAAATATTTTTGTTTCCAGTGATATTTCTCATGGGAAGTTTATACTCACAAACAGTATGTTGACCTGTGGATCACTTGTAGATCTTTTGCAGTTAACAATCTTATAGGTAGAACCTGGTTCCAAAAGGAAGACTACATACAATGGTGTTCAAACTGACTTTAATGGAGATTTACTGTGAGCAAGAAACCCACTTTTGGTGTTGGAAGATGCTGAGAATTTCAGCATAACTTAGTTTTTTGTGACTATTACAGCAACAAACAATACTATCAGTATTATGATAATAAAATATCACTCACCATAATGCCAAGTAATGTCACTGGACAATAAAGGAAACATAATTCCATGTGCCTAAACGAGAAAGTGATAAACATTTGGTGATATGAAACCTTCCCACGTTTGTTAGCTTTATATTTGAACTATGATTTTCTTATCTAATATTTAGTTTTTCCTGGACCTTCTAGTTACATTTTTCTTTTTCTCTAGAAAACTGTGAGATCCTTGTTTTATTTTTAGCTTTCAAATTTTTATCAGGAAAGACTCAACATGTGAGTTTCTTTTCATTTATATAGCTTACTATTATCTTTTTTTTTGCTACAATCTCCATTTCTCCAATTCCTCATTTCATTATCTTTTTTTTTTGCTACAATCTCCATTTCTCCAATTCCTCATTTCAAAAAGCTGTCCCAATATTTTGTCCATTACATAAACTACCTTATTTCTTATAGTATTCTTACAGTTATATTCAGTTTTTTCTCTTCCATTAGACTAGTGAACCACTTAAATATAAGAATTGAGCCTTGGGCCAGGAATTTAGATCAGCAGCATAAGCACCTACCTGGCAAGTGAGAGGTCATGAGTTCAATCCCCAGGACCAAAAAAAAAAAAAAAAAAACAAACAAACAAACAAAAAAAAAAGAATTGAGTCCTACCACTCCTAGCACTATGACCAGAACAAAGAATGGATTCAAAAGCAAAATGCAATTCCAGCACTCTGGGAAGCAAGAGAATCCAAAGTTTGAACTCAGCCTGGGTAGTTTAGTAATTTAAAAGGCCCATCTCAAAATATAGATATGAAAAGGACTGGGGATATAGGTAAATGCAAAGGTCTTCAGTTCAATCCTCAGTCCTGAAAAACAAATAGCAAGATGTTGAATTTTTTTATTCTCTATGCATTTCCTGGTTATAAAAGTAATTCTCCATAAATAGTAAATTGGATTTTAACAGATGACTTTTGCATCTTTCAGAAATATATGATGGGCGTTGTCTACTAAAGCACAACAGGAAACAGGACTAGATTTCAATGTACAAATATTCTAGTATCATGAAGCACTTTATGATGTTTCTCTGTTTTCCAGTACTGACAACATCATCATCACCTAGAACAGAGCTGTTTCAATTATAGGAACAATTCAGATCAAGCTATTAGCACATTTGACATCTAATATTCTTTCCTTAATTCTTAGATTTATGCCTTCCAGCTCGTCGCCAGAATTTCCACAGGGAGAAACTAGAGAATTGTATCTGTGGACTCCTAGCATTAAAAGGTATTAATGTCTTCTTTAGCATCATCAAAACATCAAAATAATCTCACTCTCTAAATCTAACCTTAACTGTGACCTTAGTTAGGATCTCATGTAGTGTATAAGAAATATGTGATAGGGGCTGGGGATTTAGCTCAGCGGCATAAGCGCCTGCCTTGCCAGCAGGCAGTCCTGAGTTCGATCCCTGGTACCGATAAAAACGAAAAAGACCAAAAAAAAAAAAAAGAAAGAAAGAAATATGTGATAGGATTTCAGAACAGCAAGAAATTTTTTCATCCCTCCAAACTGTTTATTTAGTTTTTGGCCAATACCCCAAACTGAACTTTAATTCTTTAACTTAGAAAAGTAAAATCATAGACCTTTAAAAATTATCTAGGAAGAAAGATTGTAATAGATTCATAATTGTGTCATATGTTACCTCCCAAATCATGCTCTTTGGAAACTCTACAGAACTTGAGTTGAAACCACTGTAAAGTTCAAGCATATATTACTACAAATATCTCTTCCCTTCTTTCTTCCTCCTTTCTTTTCCTTCTTCCTGCTTTCCTCCCTTCTTCCTTCCTTTCTTCTGGTACTGAGGATTGAACTCTGGTGAACTTTACCACTGAGCTACATCCCCAGTATTTTTATTTTGAGGTAGGCTTTTGCTAAATTGCCCAGGCTAGCCTCAAACCTGTGACCCTCCCACCTCTACCTCCTGCATACCTGGGGGAACAGTTATCCAACATGGCACTCAGCTCCTTAGAGAAGCTTTCATAAAAATAACTAAAATATGTCACCATCAGTGGGCTGTCCAAGCAGAGGAGTTTGAAATCGTTTCCTAAAGGAAGGTTTTCCCCCTGAAGCAGGAGAAAGCATACAGTCATTGGTCTCTAAAGCATAGAGGCTTCACCTGCTCCCGTACCAATGGAAGCAGACTTGTAACACAGAACATCAAGCACATTCAGTTGTCTCTGACAACTTCTCTGACCTTGCACAACTACTTACAGTATCCTAATACTGCTCAGATGCAAGAGCTTCTGAGGTAAGAGCCATCTGAGTCTTAAGAGGGGCTTCATAAATATGAATTGAATTGAAGTTTTAGGCAGCCAAAAGTTTGTAGTTTCCTGGAATGTTCCAGTACAGCCCCCGTACTACCTAGATGCCCAAACGTGATTGAACTTTTAGATAATTGATCACAGATGGTTACTTAATTGGGCCTGCCACAGGAAGTCCAGCCCCATCTAGACACAAGGTTCCATCCTGCCATGGTGCCCTTGGGGCCAGTGAACTTGCTGGGAGGAAATGTGACTCCCACTTCTTCAGCTGAAGAACTTAGGGCATTTCCTTGATGGGGCTCTATGCCAGGGACCCAGTGTCAGCTTGCTAATCCTGAGAGGAGAGTCCAGTTCCATGTCTTCTATCCTGAGATGGTCTCCTAGTCTTTGGTATTGCATAGTTGTATAGGTTTTTAAGGTTGCATGAGATGAGGTGGCTTTCTTTAATTCCAGGTCAAAGTAGAGCATTCCTAATGAGTGAAAAGTCACAAGTATTGTAATTATATAGCATCTTGAAATGTCTTTTTTTTAATGTGTCATCCCACAGGGAGAACGTCTGGTCCTTTGCCCCATTTGATTGATCACTCACTTGTTGTGAAGATTTAAGAGATTATGATAAATTTCTAGCTCTTCACAGCTATGATAGGGAAAGACCAGGCCTTGCCAGAGCACCTAGGAAGTCTTTGTGAGAGACAGACACTTGGCAGTAGAGCTCCACCTGTGCTGAGTTACACTGTAGGAGACCATAGCCTGAGAAGCACTGCCTAACAGAAGCTGCTTATTGTAGGATCAGAAAGCAGAAAGCGAGGTTTAGAAATAGTGAATGTTGGTTAATTGACAGGACAGGACCCTGAAAATCCAGTGCATCACAAACATGTAGTTTTATTATTATTTTACTGGGAATAATTATTACTACTTTTACCTCCATATAGAAACTCTGAGTCCTCTTTTTGCTTGAGGGTTATGCCAACTTATAGGAAAATAGACTCACTTTTTAACTTATTTGAGATTTCTGTGGGATAGACAAATAACGAATGGCACAAAGCAATTGAATATGTATATCGGAAGCTTAGAAGAGAGGTCAGAGATGGACAGTGAGGTCTGAGACTATGGCAGAAGCTGAGATGAGCCAGGAAAGGCAAAAAGCAGGCATAGCAGCAGATGGATGGTGGGCCCGTTGGAGGGGAGGCAGAGAGAAATGAGCTCTCACACAACAGGCAAGTATCCTCTCTCTTTCTCTCTCTCCCCCTCTTACACACACACATACACACACACACACACACACACACACACACACGAAATGGCCAATTACTTACGTGCCATGACAGTGCAGTTGAAGCTGAAGATCCATATTAAGACAAAACAAAGCAATTGGTGGAAATAAACAAACTGAATTTTCAGCAACTTCATCAAGAAATCAAAAGGCGAACTGTGATGGAGACATCTGTTGCTAACCTGCTACCTTTATTCCGGGCTAACAGAATACTGCTTTTGTTAATCCTGGTCTGAAAAGGTAGTCCCCAGCCCATAACGATGGGCTTCTTATTCCAAAGCCTGGGGACATGTATAATACTAACTAGCGATGTATGAGGAAACTTCTGGCAGTTTCTAAGAAAGCACTTTGCTTTTTCTTTAGAAGAGACCTGTGTGTGTGGGGAGGGGAGTTGCTTCCTTCACTGACTCTCTCTGTCTCTCTTGTCTCTCTCTATCTCTCTTTCTCTGTCTCTCTCTTTCTCTCCCTCTCGACTTGTCTAGTTGTTGTGTGACTGCTGAAAAAGTAATAGCATACTTTTATTTCTTTTTTATCTCTTCGAAGACAAGACTGAGGACAAACACCAACATGCTGAAAATATTAATCCCTCAAATACTGATATTTCAAAGAAAGAGGGAACTTGCATGCTTAGTGTCTATCAGCGAGTTACTAAATTACCAACCATGAAACCTCCCTCAGGACACTATTATGGTAAATAGTAAACATCTATATTTATGTCAGCTTTTTTTTTATTTGGTTCTGTGCTACTTCTAGCAGAAAAATGCATCCTAACTGACATATATTTTAACATACAGTAGGACAACTTACAGATTGCCTGATATTAAATCCAACACTTGTGGTACTACACTACGTGCCAGCTCTGATTTTAAGAATTCTATCCCATTTGATCCTTGTAACAAGCACTGTATGAGAAAGCAAAGCTGTTTTCTTCATTTCCCAGAGAACTTGATCACAAAGAGGTTAAATCATTTGCTTAATGTCACACAACTAATTGAAAGTGGAATTAACATTATAATCATAAGCAATGTGCCTCCAAATCCAAGCTCAGAACCAGGATATTAAAGTGCCTCTCAGATCCAAAATCAGTTCAAAGTCAATTACTGAGGACCAAGAAGAACAACTCCAACAAAGTTTTAATTCCTCTTCAGTGACATGCTGTGCCCAGGTTCCTCTCTGCTTCTTTACACTGCTCCTGAGCAAAATCTTCTCTTGAGTTCTACTCAATCCCAAAAGTATCAGTGATTAAATAATAGGAGTTGTGGAGTTTTAGCAGAAATAAGAGCATTAACCCTTATGTGAATTTGTGCATCAGCCGGGTTGAAATTATCCAGTGAACAATTTGTTAAATTCACATTTCTGGAGAGCTAAGATTGACCTTCCCTCAAGGTCAATGAGCAGAAACACAGAACAAAACCATAACTAATCACAAACCAGTAATGTATGAGACAGGTCACAGTACTCACTGCCAGGAGGCAAACAGGTAGGGTGAGTTGCTACATGGAACCAACTGAGGTGCCTCAGTTTCCATTCTAAGTTGTTCAGTGTTTTTCCATAGTCTTAGAAAGTTTTCTCACATCCATATATTATCTATTCAAAACAATTAGAAACATCTAGAAGTCAGTAAACTGTGACGACTGCTTTCTAAAGAGCTTGCAGTTAGAACCTTAACATGTGAATTTGAGGGGACGCATTGATGACCATCACTGAAAGTTGTTTGAATGCTTCGTGAAGGAAGCTGATTCCATAGACACAGACAGTATCAGCAGGAGGCCATGTGAGACATTCTCTTGGAACAAAGCTTTTTCACAAGCCCTCATGATAAGCAGCCCCTTGACACTGGAATACACTGACTCAGCTTTGGGAGACACACTTGGAAAATGGTAACTGAGATACTTGACAGTCTTGTATCCCATGAGGGAGCCTGGTATCTAAGTCACAGGCATTTGTAATGCGTATGCCACAGCTCTGGCTCAAGTCTCCCATGTGCCTACAACATCAGAGAAGGTAAACTATTGAAGCTTGAATGCTTACAGGTAATTTCCGCTCTTATGCTACTGATACTGTATTTGTAGAAACATGAGGAGTTCCTGCTGGCTGATTCAGCCTGTATCAATTTCCGGAATTTTACTTAATAGCTAAATAATGTTTCCCCTGAAGAGACTGTTGGTTCATACAGAGAAGAAGGTAATTTAAAAATGGTGTTCAAGTTATGTTTATACTCAAAATTTAAGATAAAATATTTTTGATAAAATAATGTTTTTATTGCATGGTTTTTCTTATATAATACCAAATATAAATAAAGAGCAATACAGATAAATGAAAAAGGGATCATTTGTAAAAGGTAAGGGGACCAGGAGATCGAAGGAGAGAGGAAAGACCTGAGGGGAAGGGGATGGAACAGAGTAAGGTATGTATATTCATACAACATATATGTTAAAATATATGTCAGTTAGGAGTGCAGTCATTATGTACTGCAAACATTTACTAATAAATATTTTAAAAAGTATCTTGTAAGTCAGAATACTGTACTAAAGAATGAAGAAAGTTTGAGAATAATCATGAGGATTCTTACTTGTCTATGCCATAAATATACAGTATAGGTAACCAATATCATAGTCACATGACCATAAATTAATATGAATATAGGAAATTTACATCCTTAAGAGTAGTATGAATTGTGACATACAGCCTTTTGCATTTTAGTCATAGACACAAATAAATATAAGGAATTATAAATCAATTAAGTCCCTAATTCTTTGTTATCAAACTCATCTGCTCCATAAGAATTTTGTAAATGGTAGCATCTCAAATAAGTAGGAGGAGAATAATCTATTTGATCTTTACTTCAAACTGTAAAGTGAAATAAAAACCAGATGTACTAATGTTTTAAAAGTTTTTAAAGTAAAAATTTAAATTATGTATGAACAGTCTGGGTCCATACAAAATTGATCTACAGATAATACATAAAATGCAAAACTTTTCTATGTTAAATGAAAAAATTTGAAAACAAAGAAAAACTGGAAACAAGTATTTTCAGAACATATAAAACAGCAGTAAATTGAAATGATGAACACATCAACTGGAAGATGGTCAAAGTAACTAAAGGACAATACACATACAGAAATATTAAGTATACTAATAATTGTATATGGAAAGAATTTAACTGCAGCACTGATCAAGAAAATATGAATGAGATGCCTTTTTTATACATAATGGTTTGACCAAACATGACTAACTCAACATTATTTGTATAACAGAAGATACATAAAATTTGGTGTCTTTTTTTTTTTTGTCTTTTTCCTTTTTATCAGTACCGGGGATCAGACTCATGACTGTCTGCTTGCAAGGCAGGCGCTTATGCCACTGAGCTAAATCCCCAGCCCTGATGTTGTTTTCTTTTGTTTTAATTTGTCAGTCAAAATTTTAGCATGTTGTACAAGTCCATGTATCCTATGTTTATGCAGAATGAAATATGGATGTATGCTATCACAGATATTGTCAGTGGTCACACACATGCCTTCTATTAATGCAACCTGGCTTCCTACTGCTGGTATCATCAACTCTGCCTGGGAGCATTTTGGGGTATGGAAGTGTGCCAGCCCACACTTGATGCTGACTGGAAGTTTCAAAGAGTTGACTCCTGTGGAAGGATCCCACACCTTATGTGTGGACTACTATGAGTTCAGTACGGATTCCTAAAGGTGATGATGGGGTGAAATTTCAGTGGTTTTACTGTGGCAACTTGTTCTTTAGGAAACCATGTATTAACTTTCTCTCTTACCTTTTTTGTTTATCTTATTATTGTTTCCTGAATAACTTCCAATAAACTGTTCATTTTCAAATCCCTATTCCCAGTCTATTTCTGGGAGAAACTAACCCAAAACATGGTAAATACTTACTACAAGGACATTCATCACATTGCTATTTATACTACCAGAAATTAGTACTATGAACAGTTTTTTCAGTACTATGGCATGACCATTTAAATATGATTTAAAAAGCTTAATATCTTGAGGAATAAAATTGTATAGTGCAGTGGTTAAGATCACAGATTCTAGAATGAGGTATATTTAAAGTTGTTACTCATTGACTGCAATGAGTAACAAGTTCTATGATTTCAGGTATTACTTGACTTCAGTAAGTGTCAGTTTCCATGCATGTAAACCAAGGAAAGCAATAGTATCTCAAAGCATTACTGAGAAGATTAAATGAGACAGCTCATATATATACATCTATATGTATTATAGAGAAGTAGAGACAATGGGATATGTGTGCAAACATACCAATAGTACATGTCTGTCTGAGTGCTAACATGGCAGGTATTTTTCTTTGTGCTGTTCTATACTTTCCCCACTTTTATAATTATTAGTTTGTATTCTTCTGAAAAAAACTTGCTTATATGACATTTTATGTATAACTTTTAAAGCAAGTGAAGAGATAGTTTACCAAATTTCCTTACTTTATATGAACCTACAGTTTGGGGCCTAGCTGGCTGGTCCTTGTTGATGAGGTCAAGGAGCACACTGTTAGTCAACAAACTCAAACCTCTAGAGGAGAGAGGATGCATGCGTCAGGGAGCATTCCAGTTCTGCTGCTGGGTTTATATTGTGGATGATAGATCTCTACCATACAGCCATGCAAACCTGAACACTGCCAAGGGCTGAGCACAAGCATCTTAGTGATGTAACTTGAAAAATTAGGAATTTTCCTTACTTAAGCATCACAACCAAAGCACAAGAGCTTAAAGTATAATTCATTAAACCAAAATGAGTGAATTGCTTATGAAAAGGTAATTGTAATATTTTAGATAGTCCTGCCTTGCATTGGGTTTCTAATTTCATTATAATTTGGCCATTATAATCAGGACAGTTCACAACTCCTCTTTTTGACAATAGAAAATAAGTCCAACATCTACATTCTGCTGTCCCTCAATTCTTCCTTCTAACGTGAATATCAATACTTGTAATCTCTTGAACAAATGGGCAGTGTTCTCCTTCAGTGTGTTCAGATGCACATATGTCAGGGAAACTATACAATCCTGAGATTGGTTTTCTCAGGGTACCACTAAACCTAGAAGTCTTTGATCTGAGTTTAGTAACTATCTTCACCAACTTTACGCTACTTGACCATCTAATTGGCCAAAATAGTCTTCATATTCCACTCCCATTTCCACTATGTAATCCATAAACTGCCAAAGACTAGGACTATCAGAGAAAAACAAAACAATTTTGGTCACTTTTAGCATTGAATTATGTGGTGAAATAATCTGAAAGTTTAACAGTATTTGTTCTGATGAATCATCCAACAAAAGAAGAAAACATCGAACTCTTCTCTGAATTTGAAATAATATTTCAGTTTTTCACTATAGGTGTTTTATTTTTAACAAGTGAATTATGTCTTCTTGTTTGAGTTTAAGAGAAAATTTCTCAGGTTATTTTACTTGCAAATGGGTAACATATGCTCAATTTGGTAAGGTTTGTTTTTTCCTCATACAGGTCTCAGTCAGATCAGGACTCTGTAAGTTAGTCACTCAGTAACCTTTGAATTTCCCTGTAAGACTTTGAGAAAAGATTGGAAATTAAAAGAGTAAAATACATAATAAGTACAATAAGTATAAATAAAATACAAGCATATATGAAGTATAACAGAGGCCACAGCTATAGACATAAGTAAAAGACAGACACTTAGTTTGAGAATGTGCCACCAAATAGATTATATAACTTCACAGTTCACAACTTCTCTCTTTAACTTCTACTAATGTGTCCCCAACCTCAGTGTTTTGATATATTTGGTGCTACAGTATACAAAGTTATACTCAAAGATTTCAAGGAAAGAGACAGTATGGTAACTATTTTTATGGCAGGATATCTTATGGTGAAACACTATTTTGCTTAAATGGTTATGTTTTGACCTGCGCTGTTCTGTTGTTATGCCCTCTTTTATCTCAATCCCTTTTTAAAAAATTATTTTCTTTTTTCTTTTTATCTTTTTAATTAAGGGAAAAATAAGTAAAAAATAGCAGGATACATTATAGTAACCTACTTTGATTTCCTATTAATTTGATTTGAAATCCTGTATTGCCCTCACCATCTTGTTTTGACTGATTTTCCCCTATTCTGCTTTGCTTGATAGTATCAAGTTCAAAAGTATAGGCAACAACTGTGAAGACAGTAAGATTCATTACGACGCCCATTCCGGTTGACTATTATCTTCTTTTAAAGTCCTGTAAAGTCTCCAATGCTTTGGTTTTATTCTTTACTGTCTTGTTCAATTTTATTATAACTGGCAATTCTTCTTAAAATAGCAAGAGGCAGTATGGTAACCATTGTTGATCACCTTGTATTTTGTTTTCACATTATCTATTATGTCCACCTTTTGATTTGACTGACTCTGTTCTGATATGTCGCATTTGGTTTTACTCTCTTCAAAAAAAGTAATAAGAACTGTGGGAGTAATAAAACCCAAAATGTGTAATTGTCATTGTACAAAAGAAAGGAAAAGAAAGTGCTCTAAAGGTTATAACTGCATAATTGTTCAAGTGTATAAGATAGATAACCATATTACTGAGTTTTTTTTGGATCATTGAACAAAACTGTTTGCACTCTCACTGTTTGAAAGTCCACTTTATATGCTTCAATTTTGTAACTTGAACAACTATTTCTAAGATGAGAATATGTAATCTATTAACTAGTGATTTCTTACCATTTATTTTTTAAATTTTGTATTATTTGTACCCTTTTTCTGTTTTTTCCTTTTTCTCCTTAAATAAAAAAAAATCCATAGAGTGATAATTCCTACATACCTCTAGCTCTAAGATGATTCTTTGTTGGGACATGAGCAGTCCGTGGAGTATATAGAGAATGCAGAACAATATATACATGTGCGAAATACCAGTGAAAGAGAGGAGAAGGGATAGAGTGAAAATGAGTTCATTTGATTGATTCTACGTATGTGTTGACACTTAAGAGTTTTACTAGAGACACAGATATAACACGGGTTATACAAATGCATAACACATTACAATATTGGCTTATGATGGTCAGCCACAGAGTCAGATGAGGAGGCATGCAAAGGGTGTCTGAACACTGAAGGCTGAAAGGGTCAGCCCAAGGTCTGGAGCTCACTGCTGTGTTCCATGCAAGTCCATTTCAGGAGGCTGATGGATCTGCAATGGAAGGCTGAAGAGTCCCACGTAGAAGGGTGAAGAGTCTATGCTGGAAGCCAGATGGTGATGTCCAAGCTGCAGGCAAAGACTCCTCTGAAGAGCAGAAATAGATCCATCCTTCCTCATGTCCCTGTTAGAGCATCCAGGCGACAAGCTGCCCCAGGGAAGGTTCTCTGTACACTAGGGTGTAGAATTGCTGAGCCAGCTGATTTAGTTCAGCTTCTAAACTTCTCAAGTTGACACAATCAACTGCTACAACTCCGTCACAGACATTGCTTCCCAACACTTCGACCAGTCTTGAGGTAAATCGACTATCCATTCATTCAATGTTAGATTGACATCTGCTCTGAGTGAGGCTACGCACAAGCAGTTTAGAATACCACAGTAACAGAAACATTACTTTCCCCTCTAGGGTTTATATTCCAACAGTGGAGGAGATTATTCAGCAAATGATTTAATTATAATTCTTTTATGTGTTGTGAAGGAACAGGACATGTACTTTGACCATGTAATGGGGACATTAAATAGTACAAGACAGTGATGGCAAAACTTTAGAACCTTTCAGTGATACAAAAAAATAGCCTACTGTGGCATATGTACCATAGGTTTGCCATCACTGGTATAAGGAATGAAATCAAGGAAATTATTTTGTCTTGTTTAAGGGTTTCTCCATGTAATTCAACCTGGCCTTAGACTTACTATGTAGCCCAGGCTGGCTTTGAACTCACACAGATCCTCCTGCTTCAGCCTCTCAAATGCTGGAATTATAGGCATGCACTACCATGCTCAGTTAAGGAAGTTTGGTTTTTTGTTTGTTTGTTTTTAGGAAAATCATCTTATAGAACTATTAAGTATGGTTAAAAATTGGTTAGGGAGGCAAATGAAATGACATGTGTAGAGACCTGAAGCAGAAAAGAATATGGTAAATCCAAAGGTCATTATAATCCTTACCCTAAGATAAGGCTTATAAATATATTCATCACTTAAATTATGTAACCAGGATCTTGTTACTATTGATTGAGTGGTAAGGTATTTAAGGAAAGAAAAGCTTTGTTTTATTTTCTTAAATTAAATCTGGATTCTCCATCTGTGTTTTTGCTGGTAATAATCTGCCTGGTTCCTTTTGATCCCAGCACTTATACCCCATTGGTTTTAGGATTCCAAGGCACACAGCACTAGTCTCCCGTGTCTTGGAAGGTACATTGGAGGCAACCACGAAAAGTTTGCCCGGGGCTGAGCAAGTTTTTCTGTTAGGAATGCCACTGTAGGAGGTACTAGTGAAGAACTAAAGAGAGGGTTTCTCTTCTTTGTTCATAGAGAGACAGATTGGAAAAGTATTGTTGAATTTTGCAAAGCCCAAAGGTAACTCTGGGCATTGTGTTTACAGTGTGGAAAAGATCACTATTATGACTTATTTGCCATCTTTAAAGTTTCTAGTTACTGCTTAAAAGCACTTCTAACCAACTCTCAACGCATCGAGTTGATTATAGTTATTATTAAGCTGAAAGTTAAGAAATTGCTCTCGAGAAACCTGCATCCTGTCATGTACCAAAGCCGTACATATTTGTCCCAATTTTTTCAGAGTGCAGATAAACACTTCCCTATGTCAGGGGGCTTTTCAACATTTCAATGGCCTAGTGGGAAGCCCTTTCAAGCTTAGAGGGCAATTACTAAAACTTAAGGTAAGCAGGGAGGGGAACAGAAACCATGATTGCTAACTCAAACAAGTGAGGTCCAGGGGACGGCTTAAGTTGTGCATTAAGTATAATCTTTTGGCTTTGATGAGAAGGTGAGGTGACCAATAATTAGCCATTCAAGTCAAACCCTGAGCAGCGTGACTTGGATGGGAAGTAGGCGGCTGCCCAGCCCACAGTTTCTGGCATTCGAGAGCTTTGCAGGCAGGAACTCATCTTGAGCTTAATAAAATGATTTGCTAGAGTGAAGTTTGTTGATTTGTTTTTGAATATGCACATTTTAATTCCCCCCTCCAACTTCTGGCAAAGATGGACTGGGCGGTAGGTAAATAATCCAGGAAGAGTCCTCAGAAAGACTGAGAAACTGGTGTGGTTCATCTCTGTGGAGTCCCTCTGTGCCTAGGAGCTTGCTTTTCCTCACTTCTTCACTCACCACTTAGTGTATCTCCATCCTACACTGGGACAGATTGATCCCTCCTAGCTACCAGCAAATTTCCCATTTACAAGGTACTCAACAAAAATTTGAAATAGGTATATAAATTCATATGTTCAAGAAACAATTTTTACTTCCTTAAATCAAATGAAATTTGAATTCTGAGTAACCACCAACCTGGCAAGAAATTTAACTTAGCCTTGCCTGGGTTACATCCACAACTCATATATCAGAACTCTGCAGAAATCTGGATCTTAGCGCAGGAACTCTTTTACGGTAGAAGCACTGGGAAAGCTAGTCTAGGATTCTGTCATTTCTCTGTGTTGGTTAACACCACGATAGCAATTGTTGTAGTTTTCAGGACTCACTTAGCTCTCATGGCTCCTACTTCTCTGTCACATAAAGAACATAGGACTGTCTGAGAAACTGCAGACCCACTTCTGGGGTCTAACCAACCTCAGCACACCCTCAGCCACCCCCATCGAGGGCACAGTGATAGAGAGGTACCCAGAATCCCACTGTTAACAGAGCCACAGATTAGGTAAATGTAAAGGAACAGGGTCCAAGGAGATCCCACAAAGAGGAGATGGGGCGTCCACTCAACTCCCCCTTGAGATGGGTTATAAGTTTACTGGATTGTGTCACAGAGAAGAATTACAGGATGAGTCATGCAAGGGATAGATAGACTCATAAGGCAGAATTAAAGACATAGACTGTCATGGTTTATGTCAGTGGCCCCCAAGCCTTATGCAATCACAGACGAGACCAAATCTAGCATTTGTGATTGGTTTATTGCAGATAGCATTCACATTGGTGATGTGAGTGCTAGACTTGCTTAGGAGTAAAGCCAGTATATGATGTAAGGGCCGGAAAAAGGTGTGTCTTTTTCTCTCTTGCCAGTTTATGCCTTGCTGTTTGCAGCGGCCATGAATGGCTGCCCTGCCATACCACCTTGCCTTTGAGCCAACTGAGTACCGACTGAAACCTCCAAGAACAGTAAGAAACAAACCTTTCCTTCCCTTACTTTGGGCATCATATATTTTGTTTCAGCAATGAGTAAAAAGTAACTTAAGACATAGACATTCAGAAGGAATGAAGGTCCCCATAGAGTGAGACACATTACAGTCTGGGGCTAGGGGTTTTAATACGGTTTTAAAAGTATCTTACGAATGGGTGATTTAAGGAGGGATGGTTTTACTCAAAAGACTGCTGAATTTGTGGAAAAGATTAGACAGCAAACCCCTTCAATTTACAATCATATTGTATTTTTAATACCTTTAGCATTTTTGGTGAGGAATGAGTTTCCTGAAAGAGATACAAGCTTTGTAACCTAGGGTAACTTTGTATCCTCAGGCTGCATACTGTAGTCAGGGGTTGTGCAGAAAACAATTAGAATCAGGACATGGAATTTATAATATTATTTTTATAATGGTCACCAGGAGTTAACACAAGAAAATGCAGGAAATCTATCCGCAACACCAAAAACATAGAATATTTAGTCAAGGGCCTAAATCCCACAGCAATGTCCCACATGAGTCAAGATGAAAACCCAGAGCTCAGGACAATGCCTCCCATGAGTCCTACTGGAGGTCCAGAGCTCACAAGAAGGACTCACGGCAGTCTTTTTTACAGATCCATGCTGAAAAGGCCCAAAGATCAGCGGTGGAAGCCAGAAAGTCTATGCCAGTGGGTTGAAAGAGCTGTGCTGGTGGGACGAGGGTTCTACGCTGGAGCCGAGAAGTTACACTCACAACAAAGAGCAGTGCTATCCTGAAAAGCACCACAGCCATCCTTAGTGACATGGAGGCCCTGAGTTCCTGCAACGAGGAAGCCAGCATGACGAGTTCATCCTGGAGACCAGCAGTACACATCTTCCCCTCTGGAGCCAGGAAGCAATGCTCGATGTGAGGACCAGAGCTTCTCCAGGAGAACCAATGGCTCAAACAGCAACTCCTAGAAGAACCCACAGTGCCTAAACGTAATAACACATTAACGCCCTAATGCCCTCCTTCTCCTTCTCCACCTCTCTATTTATGCTGGCAACCCTCCTCAGGTGGAGCATCTACTCTCAGTGCCATGCTGATGTAATCCAGCTGGCGTTAAGTTGACCACCAGTTCTTAATGCATAACTGTAGTTTTCTTAAATGTGCAATTTCAAATTACAGTTGTCCTTGTCATTTTTGTTCCTGTCTTTACTTCTTCTGTCCTACCTCTGAAGCAGTTTCTTTCTTTCCCCTCATCTTTTCAAACAGGTTTAGGCAAGGAATAATAAGCCTGAGTACTTATTCTAAATGAAGAAAACTTGTAGAACATGTGGAAAGCAAACACAGTTGAATGAACGCACAGAGTCGCTTCCTGTGTATTTGTGGCTGCAACATCTAACTGAATATCGGGTGAGAATCCCATAGACTCGAAATTCTTCTTGTCCATGTGGTTGGTAGTGAAAGTCTAGCCTTGTATAAAATATTTCCATACATATTGTAGTTTAAGAATCATTAAGTGAAGCCAAAGGAAAAACAAGATGAAAATCTATTTGCAAATGTCTAAAATCCCTAGTTGTAAAAACGGGTGGAGAATTCTGAAATATTCTTGTTTGCAGAATTGATAACATTCCTTTTAATATAAAGCCTCTACAACTCTAATATATATGTTCATGGGTTTGCTTATTGTTGAAAAGATTAAAGGAGAGAATGTAGACATTTTGTGCAGTGATTAAATTCTAATTTAATTCTTTTGCAAATTTTTCTCTCCTTTTCTTTTGCATTCCTCAATTTTACTGTGCGTGATTTTATTCTTTTTCCTTTAATCTGATTTGGTACTCATGAAGTACATTTAAGCCCAGAATTACAGCTCTTCAATTCTGGAAAGTTCTATAGCAAGCTGTTAATTTTGTCAGGATTGATGTGACTTTATTTTAATGTTATCCTTTTTCAGTTTCTGCTGGCATGAGATGGGAGTGGGGTGGACACATCACTGTGTGCTGTAAGCGGAAGAGGAAGAGCTCCCCGTGGAACATCAGGCTCAGCCTTGCGCGGAGGAGGTGCAGTGGCGCTTCCTCCTCTCTGTGTGGGTTCAGAGGTCCTGCCCTGCTCTGGCATGGTCATATTCATGATCCTGAATACAAAGTAGCTGCTCTTGCTGAAGCAGAGCTCCCCCTTCCCTTCCCCAGGGAAAAATCAAGAGACTCAGTCAATTCCTCCAGCTGTTTCGCTGCAGGATGACACATCACAGTGTGATAGAATGCCCTGCAGAAGCTGATTCTGCTGTCCTTTTAAAATTTTTATTTATTTATTTTATGTTTTGACAGGCTGATTGTTGAACGCAGGGACTCGTGCATCCAGGTGAAGGGATGTTCCACTGCACTACCTTCCCAGCCCTTTCGTTTTGTTTTCAGACAAGGCTGGCCTCAACTGGTGGTCCTCCTGCCTCAGCTTCCGGAGTAACTGGGATCACAGTCATACAACGCAGCACCTAACACAATAACTCTTAAAGAATCCCATCTTCTTCACTTGAAATGTGTATATGTTTGAGAATTACTCTGCCATTCTAGATTTACATAGTCAGGCTTGATTCGGTCCTTGCAGTAGGGTGGAGTGAGGGGTTGAGCTTCTCCTTTGGCTGTAGGAGACAGCTGCCTCTAAACTTTGAGGCAGGGAAGAAAGAGCCTTTAGAAAAACAGAGAAGGCCTGAAGGCAATGGTTTGAATTCTTTGACTTTGGGTTTGTAATATGAACTTGAAGGTCTTTCCATGGGGCCTGGTCCTCCACTGCATGAACCATATATTTATGATGCCTACTTGATTCTTGCAGCATCTGAGTAAATGAATTCCTAGCTTCCATATAAAGCCAATGATGCCCCTGAATTTATCTAGGTAATGAGGAAATAATACTTTCACCACATATCCATATTGTCCTCTGAATCTTCTATCTTCTCCTATCTGCCCTTCTGCAAACTCACAATCAGAATTCACATGTATTGTTCCCTTTATTTGTTCTTTCTCTTAGGTCATGAAGCAGGCTGCTTCATATTATCATTTTATACATATGTGTACAATACTCATTAATATATATCTCTACAGTGACTCGGCCAATGCCTAATAATTATTCTTTGACTTGTTCTCATCTTGGATCAGCTCTGCTCACCACAGTGTCCATAAAACCTCTAAGCATAGCTGTAGCCTTTGATGCCATCGTAGCCTATAGAGTTTGAGGACAGAGAGGAGAATAAAACCAGGAGCAAATTACTCAAATCTGGTGACATTTGATTAAAAGGAACACCCTATGTGAATAAGACAGGTATAGAATACAATAGTCTCATTTTTAAGAAATGGGCTTCCTCCTTGTAATTGAAGTCCTGGGAGGAGGGGAAGGTGAGAATGAGCGTTTACATACAGAACACCTTGGTTCCTCCACCCCTTGCAGCCCCTGTTATAGGCTTGCCTCATAAGCTGCTGGTTATGAGACAAGGTCTACCCTCTTTTCAGATCACTTGACAACCACAGGTAAGGTTCACGAGCTTTCAAACTCTGAAGCAGAAAGAGGGTATGACCAGCATGAATAGAGCTAGCATGTAGAATGAATACAAAATGGTGAGACCACAAGCAGTGCTATGATCCATTCATTTAAATAAAGAGTGCTGACATAATTTCCCAAGCTAGAAACGAAAATTGCATTAACATGCTAACTGCACTCAAGACTATATCATTTTGGGCTCTTATTCAGTTCATATACGTGTTGCCCCACATTAAAAACCATGCATCTCTCTACATTTCCCTAAATATTTTAATTGATACATGTTAATCTGGATATGTGTACGTTTTCTGTTACCTCCCATCTGGGTGTAATTTCCCATAGTCTCCCCATGATGATCTGCATTTTCTCCTTCAAGTCCCTCCTCCAAACCCACTTCTGTGGATCTTGCCTTCACATTATGCCATTAAATGATCCAGCTGGAAGGAAGTGCCTCTGAATGGGATCCAAGAGAAGAAACAAAGAAAATGGGAACCAGATGCCACTTAAGTCATCCTCGTGTGAGTCATCATTTTCTCCCCGAGAGCATCTATCTCAAGTCTGTGCCTCTTTTCAATCAGAAGCCCACTAGACAGAAACCTCCCTTCAGTCTCTGTGTGCTTTATCTGTCCTCAGAAGACCTATACATTTTGAATTTGGCAGACAGTGAATATATACATAGTACTAGCAATAACAGATAAATATTTATTAGTTAGGTTTTAGACCCAACATAAGAGAGTCATTTCCTCCATGGGCCATTTACCCACCCTCACTCCAGGCTTTTGCTACCATCTTTTACCAACCTTTCTCAGGATTCAAAATGAGCTGTTCCAATTTGATACAAGCATGTAATTTAGAATTGTTGAGGATTAAAAATAATTAAAAAGAAAACAAGGCACCTCTTAAGCCCCAGAGGTTAGAATCACTGTGTTTTTCCTGCTTTTTAAATGCAAGTTAAACTGATTTCTGTTGATAGATCATATTATCCTTGAAGCTGTAATCATTTACTTGTTCAGGTAGCAGAGCAAACATACTGAAAAAAACCAGCTAATGTTATTTACAAAAACAATTAGACTTGATTACTATTTTCCCGTAGATGCTTTGAGAAAAAAATATTCTAAACTCTTCTAGAAGGCTACGTAATTAATCCAGTGGCTAAAATGTAATTGGCAAGATCCAGTGTTGTTTAGGAACAAATGTATATATATAAACATGCACACAAACAATATTGTGTGTATAGTGTGTGTGTGTGTGTGTGTGTGTGTGTGTGTGTGTGTGTGTTTTCAAGATAGTGGGCCAAGCACATAAATTTACCTATACTTTTGAAAATCTGCTGAAGAGTTAGTGAAGAGAATAAATTCATAACCAGGATGAAGATAATGGGACATCATCAGGATTTGGGCAATTTTCTAGAAGAAGGAAAGGAAATAATAATAATTCATGAAGCAGAACAGAGCAAGCAGAATTCCAGAACTGCTTAGGAAAAAGCTATAGAAAAGGTGGAATTATTTTTTCCAAAGAAGCCTTGAAAATTCTCTACCTGGGGCATTAATAGATTCAGACTTGGATGTGAGGGTGATCTGACTGCACCCCATTGGTTGTTGGATTGATTTGGCTGATCTGGCTGGTGAGGAGGGTGTCCCCTTCCTCTCTCAGTGCTCCATGTGTGTCCCTTTAGAAGCTGTGTGAAGAGGATGACTACTTGCAGTGGAGGAGGACTGTTAACACCTCAGGACTGCACGGAGGCACCAAAGCTAGAGATTTTTTAACTGAAGGTTATCCAAGGAATGGCTACACCATGTGGCCTTTCTCATTCTTTCCTGCTTTTTAGATGCAGAAAGTAGTCCGGGTAGAACTCAGAAAGCCTCACCTGTGCCCAAGATCTGCTCTACTAAGAAAATAAAACCCATCTCTGGGAAGAACTAAGGCTTCTTATACGGGATTTAGTAGCCACAGTGAAGCTCTCTATTTATTTATAGAGTTTTGAGGAGAAAAGAAAGTCATTTATACCGAAAGGTTGACAGTTTACACTGCTCCCCATAAAATAGGCAGTCCCTACCTTCAGAGTGATATTCCCATTAATTGTTCTCTAACCAGGGCTGAAATCTGACTGACACTGTGACTGTGCTGAGATTTGGCAGATCTTCAAAAAGGATTAGGTAGGTCACTAAGAAGGGTTAACACTTTTTCATGAGACTGTATTGTTTACAATAGCAAGTTATTATAAAATGAAGCTATTCTTATCAAGCTGGGGATTTAGTTCAGTGGTATAAACCCTGCCTGGCAAACACAAGGCCCCAGTACAAAAAGAAAAAAAAAAGAAAAGAAAAAGAAAGTTCTGGGGCTGGGGATTTAGATCAATGGCATAAGTGCCTGCCTGGCAAGGGCAAACACAAGGTCATGAGTTTGACCCCTGGTACAAAAAAAAATTTTAAATGAAGCTATTCTTAGTGGTTTGGATTCTTGTGCATACACTCACTTGCCCTTTCTCTTCTCACCATGGCTGAAAGAACATGCGGCCATCACCAGAAGGTGAGTAAATGCCAGAGTTATGTTTTTTGGACTTTCCAGTATCCAAAACAAGGAGAAAACACAAAAGTCTACCCAGTAGGTATTCAGTTATTCTAGTAACATAAAATGCACTATGACAATGCCTCTTCAGGAATATACCTAACCAATGGCACAGAACAAGCCTCTCCATTTCTGGCTCTATTTTAACTACAGTCATGCATGGCATAAAGACAATTCAGAGCTGGGCTGCATATACAATGGTGGCCTCATAACGAACCTGAAATTTTCCTTATAGTGAAGTTGAAAAGTCCTATTTCCTAAGTGATGTTGTAGCTGTTGTGACACCATTGTGCAGTGTGCTCTTCACTTTAGTGATGACACTGGTATAAACAAACTTCCTATACTGATGAGGGTATCATGGTAGATAGTATTGCAGTGGTTGGAGCACGTCCAGAAGGATGGGCAGGAGGTTCTAAGATCACTGTTAGCAACCTATTCTTATAGAAACTAATCCAATCCCATAAGTCCTCATCTACTCTGGTGAAGTAATACTAAATCTGCTTATAAGATTGGAGCCACCATGCTTTAAACCTTCTACAAATACTGATGTGGTAGTATATGGTTTCTTTCTCACTAGTCTGAGAAGAAGACATAGAGCTCCACCGCTGAAGTCACCATGTAGAACTTGAGGATATGGGTTGCTGATTGAGAACAGCTAATCACATTGACCTCTAAGTTCAGTTATCTGATGCCACTTCTGCCTATGATCTTATTTTTATAGGCCAAAATATTTCCTTTTCATTGCTCAGATTATATTGATTTTTTCTACTTGCAATTAGAAATATCCTGATACTAAAATATATAGGTAACCATTGAAGAACTAAACCAATAAAAATTAACAAAGAAGAGGAATGTAGTCACCTACACTCTTGTGCACGTCACTGTGCACAAGAATCTGTTCCTCATCTTGCATGGCATCAGCAACCTAATATTTAAGACATAAAATCAAGAAATATTAATACTGGCATATTGTATGGACTTAATAAAGATGATCATGAGATGGACCTGAAACAAGAACTAGAGATGGTTGGTAACCTGTAATTACTGAGTTAAACGATAACCACAGGATGAGGTACTCATTTTTTCAGCTTATATAGATATGTGCTATCCAACTGGCAGACACTCACCATTGTTGGCATTCAAATTTAATTTATTAAAATTCAATTAATTACAATTTGAAATGTAGTCTCTTGTTTACAATAACAATAGTGCTCAACAGCTAGCAATATGTGGCCGCCATATTGGACCCAGCAGATATAGACTATTTTTGCCACTGCTGAAAGTTCATCCTGATACCACGATGGTAGGATGGCAAAAGTCACTGTAAAGTGAATGAATCAAACAACCAGATTTTAAATACACCATTCAAATGTGCATGATAGGAATGCAAGGGCAGAAACCTTGAGTCGAAATGATGCAGAAGGATCTTCCTGGCAGTGTCATGGAGACCACAGTGGGAGGCTGGCGTAGGTTGGACTGCAGGCAAGGGCCAGCTCTGACACTGACAGGTAATGGGCTGTTGAGCAAGACATTGATCCTCTGTACTGTAAATCTCTTATTTGTAAAATGGCAAAATAGATATGCATCTGCCTTGCAGGGTGGTTGTGAGGATCTAATCATGTAATAATAAGAACAGTATTACACATTTAGTGTTTTCACCATGACTAGCAAGTAAGTACTCAGAAATGCTTATTCTTTTATTGTTAACCCTTTTTGTAAGTTAGATTTGATTTTACCAAATGTACCTAGTTTAAATAAACTAAGTATATGGGGTTTAGACATCGACATTTATATGTAGTATGTAATATTTACTATTGAATATTTCACTTGTGATATAAATGTGTATACACACAAACTTCAGCCCAGTTTAGGGAATTATAAACACTTTCTTTGTAGATTCCTATAGCCTCTAAAGTTCTTCACTGATTATGTATTGTTCTTAACACTACAAAAGAAAGTTTTTATTTCTAAAGACACCAGCATACTTGGAGATGAATAATGTGCTACAGCTGAATCTCTTACTTTTGCTGATTTCATTCTCAAGGGCTCATTATGTAATCCATGTTATCAGCCATTGGGGCTTTGTGACTTCTTTGCTGGACTCTTACAAAATCCTCCTGGCTGGTGCTTGCCCCTAGTCCCATCCTATCCCAGTGCTGCCTCCACAGAGCTGCCAGGGAAACCTTTTCACATCACATTTGTATCAATTCCTTGCTTAAAACCTGTCAATGATTTTCTGCCCTTAACAAGTTAAGTGTTCAGCTCAAGCATGATCCACAAGAGCCTTCCCCCATTCTAACTCTGTCTGCCTTTCCAGTCTCCTAACCTCTCCCTACCACCACAAAGTCTCTAAGCCCTTACTCATAAGTCACAAGGGAGGACATTTTCTACCTCTTCTCCTTTCTAGTGGGAAGTCTCGTTTATTCTGAAAGAGCCCCTAACATTGCTTCTGTCTCCCAAAGCAGAGCTCATACTCTCTGCTCCAACTAGCACCTCTGTTTAAAAGCCTGTTCTACCAAATAGCAACAAACTTGTTTACACTCCTGACTCGCCCTCAATTACATGCTCCTTGAGGGTGTGGCGTCTTTGCCTTCCTGTGTCTAGCCGAGAAACTGACCCCAAATAGTGCACAGCTGGATTCAGGAAGAAACTACTTAAAAATAACTTTTACAGTCTTACTAAAATAATAAATGTTCACTGCAGAAAAATTAGAACATTCAGATGAGTTTTAAAAACAGACAATACAAAGCACGTATAACACCATCACTCAGTAACATTTAATACATTTAATTGATGTATGTCCATAAGTCTGGACTAGATGTCCTCAAATTTTCTTGGTTCATGACACTCTTAATGTTTCATTCATTTTTCCTGTCACCTTAGAACAAAACTGATTTTGTTTACTACACAGTTTATTACAGTAGTTCCCAGGATCCAAAGGCATTACTGTGTTTCTCTAGAAATTTTAGAATATCCAGAAAGAGGAGGGCAGCAAGTTCACAGCAGTGCCCACAGTTGCCTTCATGCACACATTGGAACCACTGGTCTGGACACCCCGAAAGGATCTTTTTTATTTTGTTGTACTGTGCAGAACTGTCTTGCTAACCTGATATTTTCATTCAGTGATAAGCAGTAAAGAACTTTTCTTTTTGGTAGCTGTCTATCTAACAATAGCCAAGATTTCATGAGTACTAAATATGTTCTTTTAGAAGAATATATAATACTATATCATTATTACTATGTTTCATGAAGACAAGGCAATAAGAATTTTACGAAATATTACCACTGCCCCTCAATTAGTAAGTGATGCAAGAACTCAGAGCTTAAAATTCCCATTCTTAACAACCTCATTCTCATGCCTTTAACGTTCACAATATCATTTCTATAGGAGGTCAGGACACAGTGATATTCTATCATAAAGATGTTTTATAACAAGATCACAAATACTAGAATTTTATATTCCTTCCAAGTTTTCACTATTCTCAGTGATACTGAAATATAACATCTTTATAGCTCCATGCTTTCAAGTCTATTTCATTGAGAAAACAAATTTCTAGAAGTAGAATTGATTTGCAAAAGAATAAAATGTACAAACTCCACTCCAAGGTCTTAAGCACATATTATCCAGTTGCTTTTCCAGATAGAGTAGATAAATTTCTATTTCACCCTTCAATGTTTTCTGATCTTCACAATTACTATTTTCATAATTTAAGAATGATAACTACCAATAGATCAAAGAAAAACACTGTGGCTTAGTATTATATAAATTTGTACTGCTTGATCTTTAGCAGGGTTGAGAATTTTTACCTTAATAACCAGAATTCATTTTATGTTTTACAAAGAGAGAAGCAAAACTTTTTCTAATTGATGGCTGATGCAGGATTGGGAAAAAACCCCGCTGGACCTGTCTAGATCCCACTTGTATTTGATTCAAGCTATTCTACAACCAGTATTCCTTGTTGTTTTGACAGTGGGAAGTGCTGTCCTTTATAACACAGCCCACATCGGCCAAGATGCCATTGCCTCTGTCTCCTGGTCTTCCTAAGTCAGAAAAAACATTTTCACTTGATAAACAGTTCCATGACAAATAATGGACTCAGGGGATCGCAGAGAAGGTAATGGAGAGGATTTCTAGAACTTTGAGCACAATTTTGCTGTGACCTTAGGAGAAACAGTTAACATGTTTTGTTTCAACGGGTAGACTAAAATGACTGATTCATCACAATTTTTTTACAGAAATAGTTCAAAGATAGAAAAGAATGAAAATGTATTTCTTGCGTTAAGTATCCATCATATATTGAGCCAAACAAGTCCATTTTAGTAGTGCAGTTTACTCTTCTTTAAAATTCAGAGCAAAATTGACGTCAGTAAGTGGTTGGGGTCTTTAATAAACTAAATTTTGTTATTTCGTTCTTCAATAGAATTACTACTCCAGGGAAATGGGTAATTGTTTAATATGCCCAAGCATACTGCTTTGTACTCCACTTTGAGAAACAAAGAATTCTTTTCAAGATTTGTTCAACTTTACTAAGTGTAAGGTTCTAGAGAACATGATCTGTTCACTAGTTAATATAAATGTGAGGTCATGATTAATTTTCCCACAGGATCTACATGTTTCCTTCCCAACAATTTCCTTGACTCTTGATACTAAGGTGGTCCTTCCAGGATGCCTTCCTGTATCTGGCCATCACTGAGAAGCCTGACAGTTTAGACTCATATGCTATAATCACTAATAGTGATATCACTATTTCCATGTTCACCTTGAAGTTAACACCTAAGTGTCTTTAAAAGCTTCCTTCTTTCTCCTCTGAAGTATTCCGAAGTCGATGTTACTCAGTAATGTGATTCAGTAATAGAGGAAAACTGTTTTTGGCATAGAAAGATCTTGAGCTAAACTGCTAGATTAACTTTGGGCCAACTGCAACTTCCCCGAAACTCAGCCTCTACACCAGCAAACAAGAATAACAATGGCCATTATCCTGCCTTGCCTGACAGGTGTGCAGTGAGGCTCATATAAACAACCCTTGGGGATAAGGGTAGGTATTATTTAGTACCCATCCTTAATCCAGAAAGAAGAAAAAGATTACTTATCCCATCACCTATGACAATCCTAAATTTGGAATGTAGGCTGTTGGGAGCTGCGTTTCAGCTCTGAGACAGCTGAACACTCAGCTGCATGCAGCCATGGAATTGCCTGTGCAAGTCCATCAGACCCAGGTGAAGTCCTTTTGGAACAATGGTGGCCATTGTTGAGTTGGGTGGGGCAAGAAAGGGAACGTCAGTAATAACCAGTGAACCTTAGCCAAGTCCCTACATAGCAAGGAAATTTCTTTCTCCTGTGATCTGATTTTCTGATTATGAAGCAGCAACTAAGCTAGAAGTTAGTGGGTGGGGCATTTAAGCCTCAAAGCTCTGCAGAGGCAGGTGGCAATAAGGCCTCAGGGGGTCGCAGCAGAGGCTGGAGCCTCTACCCTAGTCTCTCTCCCCTTACTCTTTTTGTTGTTGCTGTTGTTGCCATCAGCCTAACCCTCACCCTCCGCTGAACAAGTTGTACTGGGGAACAGTGAGAGCCAAGCTTTATCTCACTGCCAAGCAATGAGGACCCTTGAGGCTAAATTAGACAAGCTATTAACCAGCAGCTCAAACTGGGCAACTTGAGCAAGGGAACAAGCACAGGCGGAGATCATAAGCCAAACAAGGGCAAAAACTGGCATAAGCTAGGAAAGGTGGCCACCAAAGCAGAGAGAAAGGAGATTCAAGATCCAAATCCTACAACTGGAAGTAGTGGGATCATGGGGGGAAAGAAGTGACCAGATCCATCCATATGTCCTGCATATCTGGGGTGCTCATAGTTTAGGGTGCCCTGCTTTCTAGATACTTTCAAACTGTGGCTCACTCAGAGCAGGTCAAGAGTGGATGAGTTTATGCATCTGTAGGCTAAGCAACGAACAGCTGCCTGCTTAGCATAAACAACCCCATGACTGTACAATGTTCGCACATCTTGTTCTCCAAATAATGGCTTGTTTCAGTAAGACACTCTTGCCTTGAACACATGATGAATATTAGAAAATGAATCTTATATCCAAGGTGTGTGTGTATTTCCTAAAGGAAAAGAATTCTCAGATACTAATTTCATTTATCAAAATCAATATCCAGAAAATGTTTATTTAAGAACAAATAACACATTTTATATTTACTTTTCCCAGGCTGGTTTCTTACTGTCTTTACTCACACACATATGCCACATTAGCTGGTCATCTGTTACTGGGCTTTCTTGTTCATCTGCTTTTTGGGGTGTTTTTGTTTGTTTGCCATTTTGTTGTTTTCCTTTTCCTAACTTCAATTAGAGAGGCACAAACACTGGAAAAGAAATGTTTCACAGGACACCTCTGGAACCCAAGACCTGACTCTAACCAGACAGGTAAATCTGTCAGGCCCAGTGTAAAGTGAAAATATAGAGGTTTTATTCAAAAATTATTAAGAATTTCAAGCCAGAGGTCCCAGGTCAACAAGCCTGATGCACAGTCCCACTGACCAAAGAGTCCTTTTTTAATGGCCCATGTGACAAGCCTACAAAGCCAGCCCTGCTGCCACAATAGACTGTGACTTGGGAATGTCACCCTCACAAATCTCAGCCTTCTTAATTTTACATTAGAGACAGTACCAGTATCTATCTCATGATGTTGTGGAATGACTATAAGACTATTTTAAAAGTGATTTGTAGGGTGTCTACAGCCTACGAAATATAGAACTTAAATAGTATTAACCATTCCTCTCATTTAGTATCTGCTAATATATAATGCTGTTAGAATCTCCATATGTCAATAAAATGGGGAATTGGGGCAATAATTAGGTAGTGCAGGACAATCACAACTATACTCACTTCTTTGCTTTTATATGAATTATCTGAACTAAAAGGGTTCCACATAAGCTATCCATATAATTACTTTATCCCCATTTGCTTTGTTAACAGTAGATCTGGTTAGATAAAATTTAATAGGAAGTTGTAAAAACATATAGTAAAGGTCAGATGTTCCACAGAAAATCCATCAGGCTAAGACTCACGCCAAAAGAGCTGGAGAACCGGATTTGGTGAATGAAGAACCAATGTGAGAGGGCCACACAAAGGGAAAAGGTGCCGGTGAGGATTTGGTGATACTATCACACGTACTGTCAGTTCCAGCAAGCCTCAAAAATTAAAGCCAATGCAAAATATTGGGGTTTTCTTTTAAGAGAAGCTGGAGATAAAAAAAGAAATTTTGATTAAAAATTTGCATTACAAAACATTCCATTAACACACAAGGTAGAGTATACTGAAATAAACACCAATAGTATAACCATTCCATAGCTTTGTCAACATCTTTATGTATTTACTGTTTCAGACTTTTATTGTAAAATTTAAAACACATAAATAGAAACGCACTAGAGTAAGTTCACAGCTTAATAAGGTAAATACCCAGTTGGCTATACCTGGGGAAAGAGATAGAACTTGGGTACTCACTCCTAAAGGCCTCCAAAGCCTCATTCTACTCACAAGTTCTCCTTTCCCTCCCAAACTGACTTTTATAGAAATCACCAAAAAGGGACAGTTATTTTAGTCTGAGACAGAGGGAAAAAAATTCTGACCATATAATATTAAAATAACACAATTGATAACAAGTATCATATGCAAAAATAAAAACCCCCCAAAAGTAGACATTTCTCTTGGGTAATAAAAGACTTCCTTTACACCCCCTTACATGATTGAGAGCTTTCTGTCTTTTAACACATGGACACAACATTAATCAAGCTATATTCATTTTGGCATTTTGCAACCTATTTTCCTTCCAACAGTGAACACATAATGCCTCTATTTCTGTAGTTGTTTAAAATCACAAAACTGGGTAATGTTGGAAAGAGTGGGAAAGTTGGAAAGAGTATTTCTCAAGTTTATTAAGGTCCTGCTTCTAATATCAATAATTATGTTATTAATGTCAAGGTTGTATATGTCATATTTTTGCTTTCATTTAAAAAGATTTTCTTTAAAATAAGATTGCAGTATCTGTGAAAAATTGTTTCCTGGTCCATACAGTTTATGGATTCAAGTAAAAGAAAAACCAAAATCGTTTAGGTAAATATGGGAATTTACAAACTCACGTGAAGACAGACATGACTACAATGCTTTCAGAATTTTAATTCTGTCTTAGATCTGCCTCCACACTGCTATGTCAGCTTCCTTATTCCCAGATGGCTTTGAGACTCAGAAGACTGGAGTCATAACTGCCCCTTACTTTGGGCTTTCATTTTTGAACCTTCCCTACCTGATGGGAAAAGGGCTTACTCTACTCCTGAGTAGATACAATCACCAGAACCTTGCAAATGTACACTTACAATAGATGCATTTTGCTGTATATAATTTTACATCAAAAGGAAAGCCCACTCTAAATACTGAACCCCACTTAATGAACAGAAGCTAAAATGTGTATGCATAAGTGCAATAATGTCTGCAATCTACTTTGAAATTCACAAAATTTTTTTGAATTAATAGCTGCAGAAATGGATAGATATATGATCACGCAAATGTAGTAAAATCTTGAAAGCATGTGGTAGAGTTTAGGTGGCTGGTATTCACCAGCAATTTTTTTAGCTTTGCTATATGTTCAAAACTTTTTCATAAAAAATGTTGGGAATGGGAATTAATACTGAGGACATATTCTACTTTAACTAGTTTGGGTTCCCCTCCCAATCCTGACCCAACCTGAAGATGGAGACTGACTACTCAGTTTTGGTCAACTGCTTGATATTAAACCATCCAAAGTAACCAGAAAACATTATCACATAGCCCTGTTCAGGACACATGTTAGGGCACAGAATGGAAAAATAAAAACTCATACAGAAAAGTCAGGCACAGACCCAGCATGTTGTATTGTAACATGTTATTCCAAAGCAAACTACCCAATTTGATTTCTCAATATTCTTCAGAACAACCGGATAAATGATATGGCATAACTGAGTCCTTGTACCTCTCCATGCTATTCATAGATCAAAACTAGCAAAAGAATCTGACTTATCTTAGCTAGTGACTTTTAAATACATGCCACAGTGAACTAAAAAAATTAGTACAAAATGTCAAAGTGTAAGTGATTAGGTAAGAGTGAATGTCTATGTCATTTAGCATTTGATGCCTATAAAACCCAGATTTTTCATGTAAAAAAATTAAGCAAGAACTCTTATGTGGAGGTATATAGACGTTGGCTAAAGGTAGGGTAAGATAGCCTAGCCTCTGTGAAAACAGGGGGTTAGCCTTTTCCTTCCAACCATGGGAGAACTTAAGCAACTGTTAGTGTAGAATTATCTATCTATTAGGGTATATATTCTTGTGCTAAATTGCTTACTAAAAGTCCCAAATATCTTGGTTCTCTCTCTCTCTCTCTCTCTCTCTCTCTCTCTCTCTCTCTCTCTCTCTCTGTGTGTGTGTGTGTGTGTGTGTGTGTGTGTGTGTGTGTGTGTGTGTGTGTCTTCTCTCATTGTCCAACTTTCTGGAGACTGGATTTTATCAGGAATTTTAATAGTCAGCATTAGGAAGTAATACACCCTCATATAGAAATTCAAAACACATTTGTGTAGCTTTTAATTGACAGCAACATGAAGCAATGTGTCCTCAAGTTGGCTGAGAGTTGAGATACGTAAGCCAAGGCCATCTCAACCTTCTGTCTTTTGTTGTTTGATTTAGGAACATCCCCAGCATGCCTTGATTCTTTCCTTCACTACCACTTCCCACACATCAAATCCAGCAACTGGAATTGCTCATGTCAGTTCCGGGCCAGAGCAGAGAAAGAGCAATTTTCAATCCAGACTGATGCCTAAGCTCAGAACTATGCAAAATGACAGCGACTAGAAAATCAGCGAGCCAGTCTCTTTGAATGGATCTTATTACCCTCACATTTTATAGTCATAAATTTCTACAAGATTTGCAGCAGTAGTTCTTAAATTTGATTAGAGTCTTTTTTTTTAAGTCTTAGAAGATCTGTCTCCGAAATTCTTGCTGTATTTCCTCCTGCCTGGCCTTCAAAGCTTTAAAGATAAATATAAGTAACAGTAACAATATTAATAGTACTAACATACAGTGTACTATACACCAGAAATTATGCTATTCCATTTACAGAGTAGCTCACTTAATCTCAACAAGTCAGTGATGTGATTTCTATTAATATTTCTATTTTACAGATAAAAAAATTGGGGCATACAAAGTTAAGCAATTTTCCACAAATCATATGGCTAAGAAGTAGCAAAATTTCGATTCAAATCCAGAGATGATGCTTTCAACTCCTGCATTATGAATTTAAGAAAAATTGAAAAGGTAAGTATCTGCCCAAGATAACACAGGAGCTGGAGTTAGACACTTGAGTGGGCCATTTAGAATGCTGCATCCTTTTCTATATAGTGCAAATATAACTGGGAACTTGCGAGACATTTCTCACAAGGAAGGGACAGGAGAGGGAGAGAGAGAGGTATACTAGATTGTACTGATGTGGATTTTCCCCATATTGACAGAATTTGACTACAGATCATAAAGTATAGCTATGTGAGTAGGAATGAACTATTTGAGAGATTTGCCATATCAGATTAACCCCTAGATTAATGAAAGTATCATAGGAAATAAGGACTTGAGTTCTTGGTCTCCCATATCTAAGATTACAAGAAATAGTAGATGCTGCATCTCACTTTCCCATGACAATTGTTGACACATACGGAGTCCTTACAGTTTGACTCAGACCAATGAATGCAGAACGAGATTAGCAAAATGAATGTTGGGCTCCTGCTTTAAGTCAGTAGCCCTCAGCTAAGAAGCATACGGTTCTGTTTCTTTTTAATAATGAAAAAATTCAGACACATACAAAAGTAGGGAAAACAATGTAACGAATTCCATGTAATTAGCACCTAACTTAAACAATTATCACCAATTTGCCATTCTTTCTTTAAAACAGAAATTGTGAGGAGCTGGACATGGTGGCACATGCCTGTACTTGAGAGGCTGAGGCAGGAGGATTGCTGTGAGTTCAAGGCCAGCCTGGTCCTCATAGTGAGTTCAAGACTAGCCTGGACTACTCAGTGAGACCTGTTTCAAAAAAGAAAAAAGAATAGAGAGGAGAGAAGGGAAGGGAAGGGAAGGGAAGGGAAAGAAAGGGAAAGGGAGGGGAGGGGAGGGGAGGGGAGGGGAGGGGAGGGGAGAAATTAGTTGTGGGAAAAATCTGACTTAATAGGTAGATTCCCAGAGTATATCTTTTTCAAAATGTTTGCAGTGATTCTAATCAGCTGTGATGTGAGCTTCCCTACCTGTGCTCCTACCAGTAGCACTACATTTGTCCAAAAGAGGTAAGGAAACTTCCTCAAGGTGATGGCTTGGCAATTCTATGACTTAAAAGTCATATCATGATTCTATCACTTAAAAGTCATGATTTGGGATTCAAATCACCAGAGCTTTACCCATAGGGAAGAAATACATCCCAGATTCTCAAATTGAGAGGCTGTAGTGACAGGACAGAGGTGAGGGCAGGTTAAGGACAGGTTAAGGTGGCTGAGGAATCCAGAGATAAGCAAAACAGGAGGATGACATTACCAGCCTTGCTAAGACCCAGGGCCATGAGGAAGAGATGAAGTTACGACACTAGAGGCCATTGAGATGGGGAATCAAAGATGAGAGGTTGCTTGGCAAAAGCTTAATTTCAAATAACTGGATATGGCTATTACTAGAAGAACAAAACACAGTAGACAGCTTGGAAAGTGTACACCAGTTCTCTCCCTCCATCCTCCCTTCTCTCCCCATACTCCAGTCTCCCACAGTGTGTCTTCCTCACCAAACCCAACTGGAAGCCAGTCAACAAGGCAAGAGAGCAACCACCTAGGGCACAGAGAGCTGGAGAGCAAGGTGGTGGGGAGCAACCACCTAGGGTTACAGAGCAGGGCAAATAATGCATCCGGGGAGCAGAACAAAAGGGAAGCATGAGATAATCAGTTAAAACAAGTCAGGCCTCCAAACTGGGAAATGAGAGGCAATGGTCAACTCTTCCTGGAGCCAGTCTGATGCTTTTCAGGCCTTGAAGAAGCCAAGTCAGAGGAGCAGTGGGGTTGCCTAATATATTAGCTGAGACCTTTGTCATAGTTGGTACTGAGTAGGTTTGGGGGAACAGATGCATGCACCCCTTCCCTCAAAGTCAAGCTGTACTCCACGGGGGCAAAGGTTCAAGGACTGTAATCACAGCCTATTTAAGTCATCGCAGTGGAGAAGCCTAGCTTTTATTTTTTTAAGTTAACATTATTTACTGGTCACAGGGACATTAGTTCTCAATGAAACGCAGTTAAAAGCGATTACTTTCTTATTACCATTTATTCTCAATTTACCAACTGAAAGGACAATGTAGGGGTTCTGATCACAGAAGTTTTGTGAAGCCCATTTTCCTCTAGAAACCTTGAACTCTATTATTTTCAAGTTGTTTAAAAGCTAGCATTTCAGTTTTCAAAGCTACAATCGCGTTTATTTTCTGGTTAAAAAGAAGGAGAAGAAAAACAACTCCCTAGGTTGAAGTTAATGTTTTTAACTCCTTCTCCCCAAGGGACACATACACATGCAAACTTGCACCTCCAGACTCTGGAATCATGTCCAACAATGTCACTCCAGCAATTAAGGCAACTGTAACTTGAGAATCGAAATAAGACAGGAAATCGGGTTATATTCTGAGCAATCTCCTTTGAAAGGATCATTGACCAACTGTAATATATCCAAAGAGAAAGATGACCAGAATGGCAGTAAGACCTTGATGGGTTCTGATTGTTTTCTTCAAATCAGAGGAATGGAGGTATGGAATGGCTAATCATATGCATTTAAAGGACACAACGAGAGCCAATTATTATTGAAAAACCACTTCACTGCAGGAGGAAAATGTTGATAACTGTCTGATTCATCTACTGCCAGTACCTAGCTCAGTGCTTGACATAAACAAGGATCTCAACAATATTTGTCAAATGAATAATCCCTGGTATTGGTCATGGGTGAAGCTTGCCCCTGTCAAGCTAAACAGCTGCCGGTCACTATTTCACTGTCCAAGAATCCAGACTTGAAGGCCCTCTTGAGCACTTGTAGGGAACACGATAGAGGGCATCTGTATAACAGACAGAATATTGAATCTGTTCTTTTTCTGGGATGCACCAAGCTAATGCTAATGCTAATGCTGTTCACTTAGTTTGGGATATATTTTTAAGGGTGGAGGGTAAGAAAGTCAATAAGGCAAGTCCATCCTGGGGACAATAGGAATAGAAGGCAAGTCTCATAAACAACCCTAATATGGAGGATAAAGGCAGACTTTTACATGGGAACAGGGGATGTGGGGTATCCCTGAGAAGACATCTGAATATTTTCACTTGTTACAAAACAGGGAATCAGGAGTTGAGGCCTGCATAGCTGGGCCTTAGAGTCAGACTTCATGAGGCAGGGCCAAGGTGTTTCTGCAAGGTGAAGGCACAAGAAATGGGCCCATAGGAGTATTCAGAAATTGCTTTAAGCACTCGAACAAATCAGTTACTCCAAACTTGCAAAAGTGAGAAGCAAAAAAAAAAAAAAAGATTCTTTGTTTCAGCACCAGCAGTCATAATGTATGCCTGTGAATGTCCCCCTCCACCCATCCTCCACCAAGTGAACATCTTTAAATATCTTCTTGATTGTGCATATAGGTAATTAAAGAATGCTGTGTGATTGCTCATCTCATCTGTCTTAGACTTGTGAGTCAATGTATGGAATTTACATGCCAGTTTGGGTTTATCTTTGGGTGTGCCACTTAGCAGGGAAATTTCCCTTCTTTCTTTCTTCTTGGGGTCCTTGCTCTTTAAATTCTATCCTTATTGGCAGGCTGTTGTCATGGAGAAAAATAACTGTAAGTAGTTCTTTGGAAAGCTTTGAGTTGCTGTTCCTTGCTATTTAAAGATTCCTCAGTAAAGCAAAAAGTACACTCTGTTTCCATAAAAGGTTCTGCCGCTCCAAAGCTAAAGTGTTAGTTGGGGCTTGGTTCCATGTGCTCATGGCAAAGTCAGACATCTCCCAAGCATCTGGGGATCCCATTTATCAAGAGCATCTACCCAGATTTGGCAGGCAAAGAAAGTCAGAAATCAGGACTTTGCTATCTGGTCACTGATCTATCCTGGAATGGAAGCAAATGAGACTAACCAAATCATATAATAAGCATCAATTTTGCCTCCTTCCTAGAGTTTTTAGTCTCACGTGACCTTGGACCAAACTCATATAATCCATTTCCCTGGTAATTCCTAATTGAATATGCAGTATTGAAAACTTCCTTCAATTCAATTTACAACTAATTGCTAGACAGATTAAGCGCACCTCACTCTTGCTGGACAGTGCAGAGGACACTGTGGGTTCCAAAAGAAGAAGGTTTGAGAGGTTACATACCATAGATTAAATAGATGAGATGTCAAGTGGTACAGAATGTGAGTGGTCCTAATTCTGTCTGATTAGACTTACCATGTAGCTATTTTTAAAACGCATATTCTCAAGCACTTATACCTACTTAACTGACTCAAAAGTCTCAGAGTAGTCCCCACAAATGACTAAGATCCTGCCCTATGGCAATGACTGCATGTTCTGTGATCTCTAACAAGTATGTCTCCAATCCTCAGTATTCTTTCCCGTAGAAATAAGGGAGATGGTCCAGATGACTTCTGAAGTCCATTTTTCTTAAATACACTATATTGCATTATTCGAAGTATTAATGTATATGGTTTAGATGAGAATCACTATAAAATAGTCAAAGGGGGATTTGTGAACAACATGTAAGTAAAGAAATTCCAATGGATATGGAATGGCTCCAAGTGTAAACTTTAGAATTATACATCTTTAGCTTTGAATCTGAGTTGTCTGACATACTGATCAGATTACCTTAGCCAAATAATTTAACCTGCCTTACTGTTCATTTTTTGTCTATGAAATGGGAGTAACAGTAGCACTCACTTTTGGGAGTTGTGAGGATACAGGAAGGTAAGTTAAATAAAGCATAAGGTAACTTCTCAGTGATTATTATGAGCATTATTCTCCTTACTACTGTTGTTAGGAGAATGAGGAAATTCCAGCTAGAGCACGAGCTGTGAGGAGATGCACATCGGTTGTAAGGAACATGGCATGTTAGGAGAAGAGGGAGAAACTGACTTGCTCTGTGGGAAAGAGTGGTTCAGTTTGGTCAGTTCCAATGGAGTAAGATCATTCAGTTTGTTGTGCAATTATTTGGATTAAGATTTGTTCACTGTCTCCAGTCAAATAGATCGCTTCTTTGATATGCTCTATTAACCCCCAACATTTATTATTCAAGTTAAAGTTTTCTCTCTTCCTACAGAGAGAGAACCAGATGGCGCCTCCATGCACAGTCGATCTGGTTTTGCTGAGATGGGTCATAGACAGCATAACTTTTCTTCAGCAGAAGAGGATAGCACAAGTCATTAAAGGAAGTAGGATTGTGGCTGGTATGATCTTGCACTTGGATCACAAAAGCTAGGTTATTGCCAAGCTGAAATTCCATCCTTTTTAGTGGAGATCTATTGTATTCCTATTTGGAAATTGAGACTTTTTAGTGAACTTGTAGCAGAATCTAATTATCTTGGGTGCTGAGGAGAACTATGTGGGGGAAAGTGTTATAGACATTTACGAGAGATATCTCAAGGGTTGGAGACCTAGAATGCTTGCTTTACTGCCTTTTGCCAAAGTATTTTTAGGTAAAACTTACTCTTAATTTTAATTTATTTACATTTAAAAGTAAGTTACTTAGTTTATCTTGATTATCAAAGAAACTATTTTGCCTACTGAAAAAAGGCCCTTTTTCATTTTTAAATAAAATATTTTGTTTCATTAAGTAAATATGTTAGATTTTAAAGGATTGACTTTAAAGTTTGGCTCATTTTTCTGTGCTATATTTACTGCACATTATGCATATAGGAGCAGTAAATCACAAGTAAGTAAAGTCGTGGATTCTTGGGCCCACTTTCAGGGAGCCTGATTCTGTAGCTTTGGAATGAATCCCAGGAATCTGACTTTAGCACGGCTCCAGCTGAGTCTGAATGATCAGACTATATTTTTAGAAAACCTAGTACAGATGATACACTGATGAATAAGGCAATATTTCTGCTTCCAGGGATTTACAATTTTCTGTATCATACCCATCTGAGAGCTAAATGCATCTTTCCTGCTTCCAACTTTCTTATCTCCCCTCACCTCCCACTTACTCACCCACTGTCTATACTCTGTGCAAGGCATAGTACAAGCTGGTAGAAAGATAAAAGACAACAATGTCTTCTAAAAGCATGTGTGTGAAGCTCATAATCATCACCATTTGCGTAGCAAAGTGAGCATAAGCCACTCTCTGACGTACATACATTCTGTATAGCAGACCCATATAGAGGAGTCTCCTTCTCCTAGTGCAGTAGTCTCTCAGCTAAGCCTATCAGATGAATGCCAAGAAATTCATTCGGTGGGGGAGGAAGGAGAAAGGAAGGAAGGAAAACTATGTAGATTGCCCCTACTGAGTGATGACACTGGGCAAGTCCTAAAGGATAGAAAAAATAAAAGTGAAATGAAGTTTTTGAGGAATTTAATATTTGACTGTGTTTTCTTGGATATAGTTGGGTCCCAGTGACACTGTATCAAATTAGTAGTGGCAAAAAAATAAAGCCACTGAATAAATGACAGAAGAAATAAGACACAAGAAGATGGTCACTTAAGGTAGTCAGAATTGATTCATTGGCTCTGTGTTGTTGAGGGCACTGGACTGGCATCAGTCCAGTGATTTTAGGCACAGGATGCCTTTGAAGATACAGGTAATCCACCCCCCACAGCCTCACTCAGGCACAGCATGGGAGAGCCACTGCCATGTGTCCATCATCTACATGTTTCCCCTTTTATCACGGAGAATGCATTTTTCTCAAAAATTATGAATGCATTTCCTTCTCTACCTCATTGGCTAGAACTAAGTCACCTGTCCCATCCCTAAGTCCAAGAGAGAGACTAGGAAATGATAATTGCATAGCCAGCCAACATTTTTTTTTCTAGAGACAAAATGATCATAAAATCCTAAGTAGACAGTATTTAGCTGATTGCTTCTGCAACAAACTAAAGAAAAATGTACATGTGGCAGACAGGAGAAATAAGAGAAAAACAGACTGTCAGAGAAGAAAGTAAGAAACACATTAGAAGCTGAAAGATGAAAAGGACTTAAATTGTTACAGACTCAAGAGGTAAGGGAAAACATTTAAAATAGGAAACCATTAAATGTTCTGTAATGGCTAGAAAATACATAAAGACTTCAAAGGTAACAACACTATAGTCTTAATGATACTTATATTAATATAACTTTCCATGTTAAATTACTTTTTAAGCAAATATGTCATTTGAATTATGTGTGGATACACATAATATTTCTCAAGAAGCACTCCAATTAATTAGACAAAATAGAGTCAAGTTAGCCAGGCTAACACACAGAGGTAGAGGCCAAGCATATTCCTTCTGTCTGACACGTCTCGATGATGCTTTCCAAGTATCTGTAAGAAATCTACTAGGAAGGATGCTGGCGATACCACCCACCAGTGACATCCCAGGCACCAGACTGTTGAGTTCTGAAGATTTTGCCAGAGTCCATGCAAGTAGAAAGCAAAGAAAGCAGTGTACAATGTGACTTTAAACTCTGGTGGGTAGATAGAGAAGAGCAAAAACCTTAGGTAATGTAATTATTTAATCTAGGGTCTTATCTGAATTCCAGCTATTTTATATCTCACTCTCATGCGTCTGCTCTTCATGTATTTGATTAACACTCGTGATTATTTTATTTGTGCATTTGTTTATCTGGTTTTTGTAATCTCTCTATGATAAAAATTCTATGAAGACAAGCATTATGGCTCTTGTTCCTAATTGCATTCCCAATGTCCATCACAGGTTCTATGAACAATTCATAATTACAGAACAAATACAGGACTGGAAAAATGTTCCTACCTGGTAAGTGGTTTTGGGGACAGAGCTACTTGAGAGCCGTGGAACACTAACTGTCTCGGTCAGGCCCAGGGGGCATATCACAGCAGGAAGGATGTTGGGTGTGGAGAATGTTCAGCAAATAAAATGCTTCAAAACAAACATCACCAGGCAATCAATGAAAGAAACAGTACTCTAACAGTAACATAATCCAGTTGGTAGTTTGGCTTGCTTTAAGGAAGCTGATTCATTATCAGCTGTCACCCTCTAGTGGTAAAGATTGCACTCATCAGGACTACGTTTCACCTAGTTTCAAAACCAGAAAGCCAGAGACTATTGAAGTGTTTTGCTACAATTGCTATCAGTCTTACAGTCTTCGAATACCACACACACACACACACACACACACACACACACACACGCACACACACACATGGAAAAAAGTTTGTGACTTACCCAAAGTTTGACAATCCAGCTGTTAATATCCTGGAAAATGTAACTAGAGATGAAAACAACTCACTTAAAACTAACTTTGAACTTTGCTTACAGTATTATACTTGCTTAAGAGATCCTAAAAACAAAACAGCTATTTATTCTCAAAGATTTTTAGAGAATACTGATTTCCTATTTAACATGTAATATTCACTTTATGACATGCAGAGAACACTCAGAAAACCACAATAATGTAGATCAACTTTTTAAGCTAAATTTTAGCAAAGTACATTTTTAAAAAAAAAAAAGAGAAGTTAAATTCAGCCAAACTGCTACTTGCAATCATTAACCAAATAGCCAGTTGCCAACCATAGTTCCTTGCCTCTACCTCGTCCTACAAACGCTGAAAACGTATATCAGAGACAAAGAGAGAGAATTATGGAAGGCTTTTAAAAATAAACCATCCAAAATGGTCTTCTAATTCTGAAGTCACTGAGAATAGAATGGAATATTCATACATTCAAATTCGGTTTCTGACTTTCTGTCTGAGCTCGAGCGTTTATAATGAATTTATAAGAGTTCCTAGTAAGAGGCGGTGCTTATAGGACTCATCTGAACTGCTCAGCGTGTGTATACTTGAACATTTTGGAGCACCAATAATGTACTATGAATTGAGCCGGACATTTAGCCCTCCTGACTCACCTGTGAAGTAGATATTACAGTTATGAGATGTGCCTGCTGAAGTATATTAAATCCCTGGCACAAAATTACTAACTAGGTCTTAACTGACTCTCACTGGCTATCCTTGAGTACTGGCTTCTTCAGTTGACTGGTCTATGCACCAACAGGCAGGAACTTAGTAAGTGCAGTGATACTGGCCATTAATGGTGCTGGTAAGATTCAAAAGGATTCAGGAAACATTTATCCTCTTCTGAATTAAAACTTCTTGGTGAAAATCTGCTTGAAAGAACTAATGCATGTAACTAATATCTAAGATCCATTGGGCATCAAAATTATCCTTCCAAACATTGTATTTGTACGTACTGCTCCAGAATATCTGGACATGTTCTCTAATGCTTTTTTTCAATTTTTACCAGTTGCTTTTACCTCTTAAGTACAAAGAATGCACTCTATACCCTCTTCACTCTTTCAAACACCAAAAAATTATTTTAGTTACTTTAATACCAGTTAAACAATATTTTATTCTATTTAATTTATATAGTCATTGGAGCTTTCCTACCTGTCTTGGAGAAAATTTTCATGGTCGGGAAAACTATTTCCTGTTGGGATTGCTAAACATGCAAACTGTAGTATCTTGTGTAATACACCAGATGGCAGTGGCTCCATTGTACCTATATAAGTGACCCTCACATAGACGTTCAGGATGGTGCATCAGTAAGGCTGGCTAAGAAAGAAAAGTAACAATCAAAGTATTCCAGTGTAGGAAACCAAATATCAAAGAGATAAAAATTTCAGTGGCCTCAGATGTTAAATCTTACCTTTCAAATATCAACAAAAAATGGACAAAATAGTACAGGAATGTTAGAACGGAAACTTGTATCAGTGGTGAATTGATTTAGATACAGCCTGTATTTGGTGGAATATTTCAGAAATCATGTGTCAGAACAGACTGTGCATATTATAAATGAAATTAGGGCTTTTAAAAAAATCCTTACAATAGAATATATGTAGCTATAAAGATCCATAACAAAAATAACTTTCATGCTAGTTAGCAAAAATGGATGAGAATTGGAGTTGATTTTCACTTCTGGTGATCAAAAGTTCCAGATATCCCTTGACTGAGAACAAACCACCTTCTTGCAGTCTTTGCCAGGTGATATAAAATGTCCACAGTGCCTTGCTATTATTCTCGTCATTGTCCTTTGGTTTCTTGAAAACAATCTACTAAGATTTGTCACCATTTTGGCTGGGAAATCAAACAGATCTTTAGACTTCTTTCATCACTTAAACACTAGCTAGTGATAAATACAGAAGGACTCAGACAAATAAATCTAGGGCAAAAATAGAACATCTTTATGCATTCAGAAGGTTAAACTCACTAGAAAAGAAGTTACCTCCAAACACTAAAGAAACCTGGGCTTTGATCTCACCATTTTCTGGGTAGGTCCTTTATTGCATACTCCAGAAAATTCACTTGAGGGTAGGGAAGGTTGAGGAATTAGTAGTCTTCACCAGATCTCCTAATCAAGGCAAGTGGATTAGGCTCTTCACCCCTTGTTTCTTTTAAAGACTATTTCTCTATTTTTTTCCCAATATACCACTTATCACCCTCTGGAATGATTTTACTTATTTGTTCACTTATGTATCACCCATCTTCCCTTCTAAAAAACAAGCTCCATATCTTTAGGACCCTATCTTGGTCACAGTTCTGTCTAAAGAGCTCAGTTCCTGTGATAACTCAAAAATCATGTCGAATACATGAAAGAATGAGCTCGTGGGATATGAATTTTCATTCTTCTGAGCAAGACTGCTCCAATGAGCTTTGTTAGCAGATCTGTTGGTGAAAGAGATTGAACTGCTCAAGGAAGCTATCCATAGGGCAGCACTAATTTTATTTTGACTTCTGATATATTTCCTTGTGTGCGAGATGGTCTTTTTTTCATTTGCCTTACCCAAATTTATTCACCCAAGGAGCTGATTAAAATATCAATTCTCAGGCCTCACCTATCTGATGTGTATTCAACAAGCCAGGCTTATTTGTATTTTTGGCAAGCATTCTAGATAATGCATATACTCAAGCAAGTTTGGGACATGCCAATGTAACACAACCCTGTCATTGAACAAATGTAGATACCAAAGCTTAGAGAAGCCCGAGTGAACATCTGGGTCACAAAGCTCATGAAGAACATTTACTTCCTTGACCTAGATTCTTTCTATTATGTCAGCCTATCTCCACTAAATATTCCACTAAAGTACTAAACACACACACACACACACACACACACACACACACCAAGGAAACTGAGCACAGACCACAAAAGTCCTAACTTTCTTAGTTGAAAACATTGCTGACTTCTTTTAATATTCTCCTATCATGAAATATCTTTTTAAATCCCACTCATAATGTGCAGGTCTAGTGTGGTATCCCATCTAGACTTTAAAAGAAAGCTCTGCAGATGAAGTTTCAAGTTGGTCTCTGACCTTCTTTGTGGCTCTGTGAATGTACCTGTCCTCTTAAATTTCAATCTGAGTCCTCATGAGTATTATTTGGTTTTGGAGAATCTAGCAAGGTAAATGTTCAGAGTCATTTTTTCATCATAGAGAACTAAAAACAATTATTAATCTGTTTTCTCTAATGCAGTCCATCTGTGCATGAGCAATCTGTGTTTTTTTCCTAAGAAGGCCATCATATTTTCCATATATTTAAATGCTTAATACTTGTAATCAGAGAGACAGAAATATCCAGACGGCCTCAATTCTTATAAAACAGAGCTAAAAGCAGGTGATTCAGCTGACTTTAGATGACTCAGCCTGCCTTGATGGCCAAGGTGAGTCATATGTCTACTGTCTGAAAGAATTAATTTCAAAAACTCAAATTCCAGGAGCTTCCAACAGCTTGTTAAATTCTCTAGCAACTCATTATTTCTAATAAAGTATTTTTCTTCATCCCCAGTTTTTATTCTTTTTCAAAGAAACACAAGTTGAATTCAGAGATACGAAGCAGTAGGCTTACAAAAACAGCTCACAGTCTAAGTGAATTTGTACTTCTTTTTGGTTCCTGATTTCCTTGGAAATATGACCTTTCAAGGGAAAGTCAAAATATCAAATGATTTTCCTAGAGTCAGACCCTTAAATTTGCTAAGCCTCATAATGAATGTAAAGTGAATATGAATAAATGCCTAAAGTACATAATGTAAATTTTAAGGTATATAATAGAATCTTCTGAGGACAGATTATTTTTCATACTAAAGATGTTGTTTTGTATGATTCTCTTCAATCTTATTGATGTAGTAAAATATCTTTTAAATGGACTTTTAAATTGACTCTTACTACCTTTCATTATTGTAATAGTAATAGTTGTCATCATTTACTGAGAATTTACATTTTATCCAACATTGTACAAACCTAAGGTACTAACTTGTAATGGCCTGAAGTACAGCTATCCTTGAAGGAATTTTAAAACTCAAAACCAAAACTGACCCAATGGCAACCGTCATTCTACCTGTGCTGCGTTGGAAAATACCAAGGTGTCCATTTCGGTGAAACACTCTGAAAATCAGACTGCAAGACAGAAAGAACCAAAGTCAAACCATAAAGACACCACCACCTTCCTATTATCTCTCAGGCTGATCCTGCTTAGGGAAGTGTCTTCTGAGCTTTCGGTTAATTAGAATACTGGCTCCAATTCCTAGAAACAGATGAGCAAATGTCTGAGGCCAAATGACAGGGACAATGTAGGAAATGTGAAAACCATTCTCCTGAAATGTTGTATTTGCCTCTCATTTCACGATAGTGTGAATCAGGGGAAAGGCCGGTTTCCTTTCTGGCAGTTCATGTTCACAAGGCTACATTCTGCATCTGCCTGTGAACAGTCCCCACACATCCCATGTGGCCAACATGTCGCAGAGAACTGGACTAAGCATAAAGGCCTTCCAGCAGTTAGGCTCACAGATGGGAAAGCTGAGATCTTAAGAAGTCATTTGCCGAGGTCACAGCATGTATTTGTGACCCAATACAGAGTGACCTTTTGCATTTTCACTTTTAGTTCATGATACTGAGAACTGATATAAAGCCTACCAGATGTTTAGGATACGGCGGAAAGTGAAATTAGAATTATATGTGCGTATGTAGGATGACTCTGTGTGAGTGTATCTTTTTTTTACTATTTATATACACTTCTATTTTTGTTTCTGTATATAAAATTCTGGAAGGGTACTCAAAAGAAGTATAATTTTTGTTATTTCATTTTTACTTGATAATTTCACACGTAAAAAGAAAGAGCAGACAAGGCAAAAGTCAAGCTTGCTTACATCTAGGGCTGTTGGCCAAAATGAATAGATGTGACCTATCTGTAGAGTTAGTCCTCCCAGGCCGAGCTGCTGGACCTGCAGGGAAGGAAACGCGATATAGACAGATTGCAACAGGGAAGCACTGGGCTTTTACCAACTGCTCTGGTTTTGTTTTGGTTTGGTTTTGGTTTTGGTTTTTTGTGCTGTGTGTGTGTGTGTGCACGCGCACAGGAGATCAAACTCAGGACTTTGTGTTTGACAGACAGGCACACTGTGCCTGCTGAGATATAGTATCCCCAGCACTCTGATTTTTTTTTCCTTTGATCAAACACATTAAAAGCCATTTAAAGGGAAACACTCTTAATCCTACCCTGCATGACAAGTAAAAACAGCAACTAAATGATAAGATCAGCTTCTTGATTCCTGGTGTCACCTCGTTTGAATACAGAGGTGCCAGTCACTCATTCAGAAGTATGCCTCAGGCCACACCTTGTTTGTCATATTATATCTTGTTTGTCACATGCTTTGTGCTTGGTGTTACAGCAGAAAGAAAAACAACCAAAGAAACTCCACCCAACAAGCTCTCCAGGTTTGCCAAGTATTTGCATAGCAAATGGAGACATTGCCTTTTTCTCCAGCTCCTTTCTATTTTAGTAGCTCACACATGGATGATGTGTGATGTGTTGTACAAACTTGACACTGAGCTAGAATTTTCTGCTTTGTCAAAGGTTTGTATTTTATAGCAGATGAGGCTTAAGTTAAAAACAAGGGATCAAGGGGCGGGGGATTTAGCTCAGTGGCATAAGTGCCTGCCTTGCAAGCAGGCAGTCGTGAGTTCGATCCCCAGTACGGATAAAAAGGAAAAAGACAAAAAAAAAAAAAAACCCACAAGGGATCAAACCAGGTTGGGTGGCACATGCCTGTAATCTTAGCTCTCTGAGATGCAGAGGCAAAAGGATCCCAAGTTGAAGCCTCTCTTGGCCAACTTAGCATGACAGTGTCTTAAAAACCAAACGAACAGTCACCAACAGTCCATTATGTTGTATTTATATTACTAAATCTCACACCAAGGAGGATTTCCACTTTCCTTTGTTTAGAACATAGAATGTCATAGAAATTCAATCTGATAAAATTTTCAAAAAGCAATTTCAGATCTATAAAACAAGAGTCTTAAAAATGCCTATACATCCTCAGTTTCTAAGCAAAGAGGTAGATTTAGATATAAGGCTTTTCTTCAAATTATTATGATAGTGGAACCATGCTTATGTTGCATGATACAAGGTAAATCTTTTACAGTATCTTTACATGGTAGAATTGTAGAATATCATGAAAAATATTAGTGACAAGATTTATTTGCACTATAAATATACAGTAGCATCCTAATTTTATTCTTTATATGTGAACTGTCATTGTTACAGGGATAATGTTAGAACACTAATTTGTAACTTTTTCCCAGCTTGTTATGATGTCTCATGGTAAGCAAATTGTTTGCTTCAGTCCATCTTAGTTTCTGAGAGGTGAGAGACAGTGACCCCCTCCTGTCAGTAGGAAAGAAGCTGATTTTTCTCCTGACATTGTAAGTCAATTATCGAAACTCCCTGAGAAGTTAGGAAAATAACGAATGCACTTCATAGTACTATGTAACTAATGAATTGACCTCAGAAAAGCTATAATATAGATATCCAGGGCACTATGCTCCTTAACAAAACAGACAGGTTTGCATGTGTACATACACAGAATTTAGGAGCAATAATAAGCTGACCCTCAATTTATTACCAACAGTCAAATCAATTTGTTTATCTTCTAATTTATTTGAAGGTCAAAATCTAGATCTGCTTGGATTTTGGAATAGTTCAACAATTAAGTGTTATTTGAAAGTAGCACCAAAAGGTCTCAGGAGTCCCTAAGGAAGTTTATGGTAAACCATCTGTTAAATGGTAAATATGCTTATAATGATTCAGTTTTTTAGTGTAATAAAAGAACTTTGAGATCCTCAAGCCTAAGATAGAGGGCAGTCATTCATTACTTAGTTGACACTTAAAAAAACGTGAAAAAGGATGCCTTGAAGGAACACAGGTGAGTCTGGTACTTACACTACTAGCCATGCACAGTCAGTAACGGCGATGAACATGACCTCTTCTTATTCTATGCACTCATGAGTTTACATGGATGCCGGGAAGCCTCCTGAAAGACCTCAAACCATATCCACACGCAAGCAGGGCTGTTTGGAGACAGAAGACATCTCTCAAGGATATGGAGCATGCACAGGTGTGCCAGAGCAAATTATCCTAGCTCTAGCACTGTCAGCCCTGTGTTCCAATTCCCTGGTCAGGAATTGCATGTAAGTATCTTGAAATGCATCATGGCAGAAGCATTTACACCAAGGAAAGAAGCAAATGCTCTCAACAGGGGCCTTCCCATCCCTATCTCCTGAACCAGTTGTAAAACATCCTAGCACACTTATGGAGAACCTAAAAGGAGAAGGAGGAGTCTTTAATGACAAGCCAGTCAACAACACACAAGGACTCTTACTCAATGTGGGGCTGTTAATTGAGTGAATTTCACCCCAGCAGCCACTGTATTCTCTGAGATGAGCTCCCTTGTAAGCTTTTCTGATGTTAGGCTGGAAAGGTAGAGCACACACTGTCTTAGTCTTTTCTCTCATTGCTAGAACTAAACATGCACAACTGACGAAGGAGAGGTTTACTTTGGCTCATGTTTCAGTCCATAGTCAGCTGCGGAGGAGAGAGAGGAATGGGACATAAAAAGAATTAAAATGTGTCAGGTGTGTGTATCATCTCCTCATCATAAATGCAGTCATGTATTGATGTATTGAAAATTTATACTAATAAAAATAAAAATTAAAAGAAAAAATGATTCCCCAAAGCCTCATGTGTTTTCAAGTGATGGATTATGGAAAGGTAGAGCCAGCTTGCTATTGGGAGGCAAGATCTGCTTGAGTTCTCCAAGTAAATTGCTGGGATTATAGGTAGGCACCACTGCACCCAGCTTCAGAAGTACTAAATTTCACTCACACATTCACTCATTCATTCATTCATTCATTCATTCATTCATTTTTCAACCCTACAGATTGAACCCAGGGCTTCGAATAATACTGAACAAGCTCTTTACCACTGAACTACATCCTCAGCCCAGAATTTAAATTTTTATAAAACAAAATTTTCAACTTTTTAATGAGTAGTTTAAAAAGTCAACCTCACCCCAAGAAAAAGAAAAATTTATTTTTTTCCTTTTGTTTAATTTTATGGAGTTACCAAAATGTTTATACTTATTAAAGAGGATAAAAATAACAATAAAGCAGTTTCAAAATAGGTTAGTAGAAAAGTTACCGCAATTAATACATTGCATACTGTTGTCTTCATAATAGTTATTCAGAGTGCAAGACATAGGCATGATATCTTGTCTGAACAATATTAGCCATCTGGAATATAGTTTTGTATCATCAGCAAGGCAGAGTTTGTTTTTTTTTTTTTTTTAAAAAAACCGATATACTCTTAAAATTGAAACATTTTCAAGACCCACAAGGGTAGATTTCTAAAGGTGTTGAAGCAGGCAGTCTGGGTTGAAATGGTTGGGAACATTCTGCGAAATCCATCACTTTTAGCCTCTACAAGCTCCTCTGGTCTCATCCCTTTCTCAAAGTGTTTCTGTAGCAGTCTAACGTTACAAGGTGGCTACTGGAGCCCAGTGCTACTCTCCCCTCACCCCCATTAAAGGTTTCTTACTTTAAAAAAGTTGAGAAACTTGGGGTAGTTATGTTTTGAATGTTGGACAACTGAGGTTCTTTAGCATATGATTATCCTTGGGCTTCTCAGGCAAGAGCACTTGGGGCCATGTAACGTTTGTTTCAGAAGGCATTGTAGAAACCAGCAGTTTCAGACTTGGTTACATTAGAAATACCTAGAGAGTTCTTTGTTCTTTGTTTTGTGGGGAGTATTAGTTTATTTGGTGTTTTGTTTTGTTTTGAACGCGGACTCTTGAATCCCAGGCCTGGTCGACTGAACTAAATACACTGAAGAGAATGTATAGGAAATTTTCAGACTCTCATTGATCGGAGTTTTGAAGTTGTAGTCTAAAGAAATCTGTCAAATCTATTCAACCAGAGAGATAGATCCGTGGAAAATTATTTGAATGACTATTTCTTCAGTTCTCCCAAGGGGTGCACCATAGCTAGCACCATTCTAGATGTACAGGAAGAAATCAGTGCATTGAATGCAATTGATTCCTAAAGGTCTATAGTTTAATTCTTTTCCCAAATTGTGACTGAAAAGAGATGGTCTACATGATGTGATAGCAGGAATGGGTCAAGGTAATACATTGGGTTATATGCCAAGAACATACTTAGTAATATATCAAAACAAGAAACTACTCCCTCATTCTGTGTTACCTTTGTTTAATGTCGCTTATAAACAAAATATTAAATATTCAATTTGGCACAAAGATAAGTAATGGAATCAAAATACAATTAAGCTTCATTGGACAGGAATACTCATGGACTTCTCAAATCAGAGTTCCCAGAAATTTGTTTTAATCAACAATTTTTTGGTCCTCTCTACAGATAATAATATTATATATAGCCTGTTATAAAAAGCTCATTAATAGCCCAAAGTCATTTGTAATCAGGTTGAATTTTTTTCTTTATCATAACCCAGTGCCCTTATTGTGTTTACAATTCTTTCCTCCCAGTGGTATATCAAAAGAAAGTAATAATAAACTTAAGACTCCGCGAACCTTAACACAGTGTGGAAAAATAGGAACAATTTTGAAAATAAGAATAATTTTAATAGTCTGAATAATGTAATGTGTAATCACAGTGCCAAATATCATGCTTATTATTATAATTATTTCTCTGTCTAAATCAATTGGTTTGTAAGCTCAAAGCATTGCATTTCATTACACTCTAATTGGATTCACAGAGCTATGATCTCCTAGTAACCCTAATCCCTGTTATAAAATGGAAAAATCATCATTAAATTTGATTTACATACTCCTTTTGGGTAGGGTCACCTACATTACCCTCATGGCAAGGATTTTCTATTAAAATTTCTTTTTGAACTAAGAACTCTAGTCATTTAGAATAACCAAATGAGCACATTTTACATCCTAGTCAGAGTTAGTACAGAAATTTAACACTTTCATTCCTGGCTTCAAGATAAATATACACTTTTTTTTCCCCCGGTGCTGGGGATCGAACTCACGACAGCCTGCTTACAAGGCAGGTGCTTATGCCGCTGAGTTAAATCCCCAGCCCTAAGATGAATATTCTATCAAAGTTTGAATTACTAAAAATTCCCAAAACAAATTCTAAATGTCAATAATCCTATGAAACACTATCTAAAGAATGGGTCCGAAGGTCAAGAAAATTTGAGAAATGCTGAAATTCAAAATATATGTTAGTGCATTAAATTCCTTAGAATTCATGAGGTTTCATTTTGATTTTTAATTTCTGGTAAGTTTAGTGTCTATTTCAGAAGTTGGAAATGGTAGCACATGCCTATAATTCCAGCACTCCAGGAGTCTGACACAGGAAGATCTAAAGTTTAAACTCAGCCTGGCAACTTAGTGATTTAGTTAGACTCTGTTTTAAAAAATAAAACGGGCTGAGAACATAGCTGAGTACAAAGGCTCTGGATTTGATTTTTAGTACTACTGCCACCATCAACAAATGTTTATAGTACAAGAATTCTTTCTAAGTAATTTATTTTGTGACACACTGCAGAACAGTTCAGGAAATTCTGAGATAACCTAACATGTATGGAGCATCTACGGTGTATATCCAGTCTCATAATATATTTATTTAAAATTATAAGTGTCTTTATAGCTGTTCTAACACGTTATGTGAAGCCATTCATAAACCAGACCCAAATGTACTTTCTCCTTCAGAAAACTATTCACAGGGACACTCCATAGGAGAACAGAGGTGTGACATGGGAGAAGGGAGCACAGCACGAACAGATACCACAGGAGTCTGAACTCACATATTTTGTTTAGTCTTCAAAATCAGCTTGGCATCAATCTCACATGCAATTCTTTTTAAATCTTAATAATGCGGTGCTCTATGAATACCTGGTTTGATGGTTTGGTAATCAGGATAAAACAACACTGATACATGTTGGGCTACTTAGGTTGGGTGGTATTAGAGATATTCCAGCACTCAGTCTCCACTGGAACCCAGTTAAAAATCCCACTACAGGGGTGATCAAAAAATGCAGTGAATGCATAATTCTTTATTATATTAAAAGACATACCACAGAATATACCCTCTCAGTTTGAGCATACTTATCCCAACATTCTTGTCACTTTCTGACGCAGTTGGAAGTCTTCTTCTGTGAGTGTCCTTGTGAGGTGTTTTACAACTTTGTTTTAACAATTATTTATTTTGAAGCCATCTCAAATTTGCACAAACTGTTCCAGATATAGGAAAGCCTAGTCTAACTTTGATATGCAATAAGAATATCAGTACAAGAAAGGAAAATTCTAATGTGTCTATCCTAAATATGGTAACACATATAAAAATAATACAGAATGAGTAAGCAAAATTTATCCTAAGAATTCAGGTTTATTTAATGTTATTAAACAGGTTAACATAATCTGCTACATTAAAATACTAAAGAAAACATACAACTAGATAAAGAAGAAAGTATCCATTAAAATTTATATCCATTTGTAATATATACAGTAAAAAATCTTTTATAAAATTAAGAATTGATAGGGACCATAATAATCTGAAAAAGATATGAGCCCAAAACCTATAGCAGTTATATTAATTGATAAAATATTAATTAATATATGAGGCTATCTCCATGACCTTGGATAGGAAAGGAAATAGAAGAAAATAATGTAAACAGAAAAAGACTATTGATAAATATGGCTATACTAACATTTTGATTCTCTGTTCATCCAAAGACAATGTGAAAAATGTGAAGAAAATACTAGGAGAAAATAAAGACCCTCTAAAAGTTAATGTAAAAAAAAAGAAAGAAAGTTAATCCAATAGAAAAATGGGCAAAAGGCTTAAATGGGCATTTATGAAAGAGAAAGTATTTCAATAGTTGCTACATATAAAAAAAGTCTCAAGCTAGGTTGTAAGTGTAGAATGCAAATTCAAACAAAAACGAGATGCAAATACATCATACCAAAACAGTGCAGGCAGGAAAGAATAACATCAATATTCATATACTGCTGGTGTGATGATTACTCCAGAAAATAATTTGTAGTTATCCAGTAACTTAAAAATGCATTTTATAACCTGGCAATTTCTCTCTTAAGAACACATGACAAAAATTGTATGCATTTGCACTTTGAAAATTGTATGGGAATATCCATATGAACATTGCTAGTAAGAGAAAAACTAAAATCCATTCAAATATTCCTCATCATTAGAATGCATTTTTAAAGTAGTCATGGTGCATTCACATAACAGGACACTTCACCACAATGAAACTGAGTTAACAACTGCTAATAAGTGTGACTCTCAACTAAAGAGACATTAAGAACAACATACCACAGAAAAGATACAAAGCTAAGTCTCACTTTTAAAAGTTTCTAAAACCAACTAAGGAAAATATTGTTTGCAGGGACTTCAAAATACTTACAAACATTCTCTATGTTCTTGGCTAGATAGTGGGTACCTGGTGCTCATTTTACTAATTTTAAAAAATATACTCATAAATAGTACAAATAATATAGTTCAAATTTTAATGTAAAAGCAGATTTATTTGCTTTTACTTCTCAATTCTTTTTCTTGCTGAAGCAGTGTTTCTTTAAATAATTGCTAAGCTGTACTATCCTCTCACTATGCACCTGAGATGATGCTAAACATTTTATGTGGATTATCTATCTTAATAGTCACATTAAATCCATAAGTAATAGCAGCTATTATGTGCACTTTTTACATACACAAATAGCTCAAAAAAGTTAAATAACTTGTCAAATAGTACCAATAAGTTAAATAACATCACAAAAGCAGTAAAGTTAATCTGACTACCCAGCCTTATAAGAGCCAGTACTTTGAGAGTAACACAATTCTAAAATAGATTCTATGGCATACATTATACTATCTTTGAGAGTGGACTACATCAAAGCAGAATTATACATTTGCCATTAGCTTTTTTATGTTAGGCAATTTTACTTTATAATGATGAAATACCTGAGGAAAACTAACCTTATAAATAAAAGAGATTTAATTAGCTCACAATTTTGAAAGCTCGTGGGTATGATGTTAGCACAACTCCGGCGAGGGCTCTCTTGGCTGTGTCACATCATGATAGTGTGCGTGCATGCGTGTGTGTGTGTGTGTGTGTGTGTGTGTGTGTGTGTGTGTGTGTATCACATTGCAAAACAGGAAGCCAGACAGGTTGGAAGTTGGGTCCCAAAATACCTTCTAAGGGCACACCCTCAGAAACCAAGGAATACCCACTAGATTCCACCCCTGGTCCATTACCTCCTTCTGCCTCAATAAGGACCAAGCTTTCAACACATGAACAGTTAGCTGTAACCATTTTCTTTTCATTAGAAACATTGACCAGTGTTGAGTTGTGATGTTTAAATATCACTACTGTAAGAGTTACCACTTAAAAGCATTCCTGACTGTACTAATACTAGATCCTAGTTTTTCTATCTTTAGTTATTTAGTTATTTGCATATTTTTAATTTTTCCTACATCTAATCTATTATTATGTAAAACACCTTAATTCAGAATGAAGATCCTAAAGCAAGATGATTCAGAAAAGTCTTGGTTGCATCTCTATCCCCTCTTCTTCACCTGAGAAGTAATCTTTTTATAAGTTTCAAGTTAATATTCTGTTGTTTTCATTTGCAAAGATATACATATATATAGCACATATATCTTACTCTTTTTCTTTTCACATAAAGTATGTCTTACTATACACAGTTAAAACACTGATTAGTTTGATATATATTTTTATGCATGGCTACAATGTAACAGGAAAGCAAGTTTTAAAGAAAAATATATTTGTTACTCGCTCACAGGGAGCTTCAAAACTTTAAGAAAATTAATAAGAGATTGAGGCTGCAGGTCTTTCTCTGCTATTAACTTTCTAGGTGGTTCTTGAAATGTCATCCTATGAGATATGTCTTCGTTTCTGTAAGTATAAAAAAGAAAAACAATGAAGTTCTCTAAATTATTTCCATTTCCAAGACAAAAATCAATCAATACAATCTGAATTGTGAATAGGGAGACAGATATAGCTTGAGTTAGATAAACAGGTCTGAGGGATGTTGTCAAGTGCCCCAATATTTTTATTAAGATGAGTTATTTTTTATTTTTTCTCCTTTTCTATGCCAATGTTTTAAAGGTAAGAGCTATAGGAAAGAATTTTATCTAATGAAGCATTGAATTAGCTAAGAAATGAGAATGGAAATTTTGTTCATGTCTATGCAGTTTCTCCTTACGAAAGACTACTGAATGCTTTATCCATTAGGGTCGTTAATGGTATTTTTAAAAAGGTCTATGAGAGCACAAAGTACTAAAATAATCTACTCCAAACACTTCAGACAGGATGCACAGCAATAATAAGCATTAGGCTGATTTATGAGAAAACATTCTAGTGACGCAAAATAAGGAAAAAGCACAGTATGTTTAGCTTAAGTAGATTCAAGTATTCAAGTAAGAATGTTAAAAATTTTAGGAAAAATGTAAGTGGTCATTTAGTAAACAAAGTAAGTATGCTTATTGAGGTCAATTCTCTTGAATGGAAATATGTATCTTAATATTATTTCCAATAACCCTTATGCTAACAGAATAGGCCTATTTAAATCTCAAGTCATCTGACATTTTTGGGACTACTGTGTTGCAGAGGGACCTGCCTTCAAGGACTCTTATAAAAGGTTTGGAGAAGCTCATTAAATTATGGTAATTACCACATGTTCTATGTTTACAAGTCTGCTCAACTTCCAATCCCTATAAGATTTCAGTGTAAATACAAAAAGTTCATTTTGAGCTACAAAGTGTTACTTAAGATCCAAGATCCAGGTTAACAATTTCTCCTTCCCCACATCTCCTCATCCTCCTTCTCCTTCTCCCTTTTCTTCTTCTTCTTTCTGTAGTACTGGAGATAGTACCCAGGGCCTTCATACTAAACTACATCTCCAGTTCTTTTCCTTCCTTCCTTCCTTCCTTCCTTTAAAGTTTGAAACATGATTTTGCTAAGTCATTGAGTTGCCTAGGCTGGCCTCAAACTTGTGACCCTCCTGCCATGACTTTCCAGATTACTATGATTACAGGTGGGATCCAAGACCTTTCAAATATCTTTAATCCCCCATTATTTTTCCATTTTCATTCATCAAGAAATGTGAAGTAATAGGCTGTCTCTTCAAAACACCAGACATTTGGAGCCGGGGGTATAGCTCAGTGGCACAGTGCTTGCCTGGCAAGCACAAGTTCCTGAATTTGGTTCCCAGTACAAAAAAATAAAAACCAGACATTTGTTTTCTCGATTTGGTGTTAGGAAAATATGGGAAGATTTCAAATGAAAAGTATCCTGAGGGGACTAAATACCTACAGAAAATACTTTCCTTAGGAGAACATTAACTTGAGTACAAGGAAATCACTTTTCCAACAAAAGTCATTTCTTTCATTTAGACTCTCTGTGTTCAGTTAAATTGAATTTTGGTTTCATAGTAGTTTGTTTTTCTTTCTCTTTTTAATTGATCTGATTGGATGGAAGTCTGAAACATTTTGCTTGTTCTGGGATCTTTGATAAATATATTGAGAAATTAGCACAGCTCAGAGCTGAGGATGATTGAAGAAATGGAGTCCAGACGTGAAATCAAAATGAAAAACAAGGTAAATATGTAATCAAAATATCCATCCAAACAGCAAGTTGAAGAACACCTGCTTCAGTATAGGATGAATCAATTTGTGGCAGATCCAGTGCTTCTTCAAAAACAACTACAAATACTGGATAAAATATAAGACAATATGGCTAGACATGGTGGTACGTATCTATAATTGCAGCACCCTGGAAAGCCATGGCAGGAGGATCACAAGTTTGAGGCCAGCCTAGGCAACTTCATGACTTAACAAAATCATGTCTCAAACTTTAAAGGGAGGAAAGAGGAAAAGAAGAGGACTGAGAATGTTGTTCAGTGTAAAGACCCAGGTTCCACACAAAAAGAGGAAGAAGAAAAAGGAGAAGAGAAGGGAGGAGGGAGAGGAAGAAGACGAGAAGTTGTTAACTTGCTTTATCTAAGATCAATGGCAAATGCTAAGAGACTGGCAATTTAAGAGTTTCCTGGCTGGATGTAGCTCAGCGTAGAGCTCCTACCTAGCATGTGCAACTCTCTAGATTTAATCACGAGCACCAACAAAAATAAATTTAAAAAATTTTACACTGTCATCACAAAAGAAGAACTTAGCAAAAAAAATTTAGTGGTTTTGTGCAGTGGTGGCAAAACCTATGGCATGCATGCTGCAGGGGGCTGTTTGTATCACTGTTTCATGACCGCTGTTTTAATGGGATTTTTGAGATGCAATTGAAGATATGAGAAACCTCATGCAAACATTTACTCAATATATTTGTAAAGTGGTGATAGCAGGACATTGAAAAGTCATGAAGAAAACATCTGGAGGGCTATGTACCCTGTTTTTCATACCCATATGGTACTGAAGAAACAGAAGTAAGATAGGACTTACAAGATAAGCCAAAAACCTTAAAAATCACTTTTTTCATGATGACAATGAGATGCTGCCCAAGGAAAAGAATCCAATGAACATACTTGAGGTAATCAGTTAGAACCCCAGAAGGACAATATTTCAATGACAGGAACAAATTACAAGCAGACTGAGCCTTACTGAAACCAAACATTACTGCACTCAGCTCAATTCTTGATTGCTTTAAGTTGATCTCAATTTTATTTGCCTTATAACAGAGATGATGATCACCCTGCAGGGCAGGTAGAGGGAGTAATTTGGAGCTCAGTGGAAAGTGTACACCTAACTGGCAGAGCAGTTAAACAAAAGGGAAAATAATAAAGGAATCAGCTTTGGAAAAACAATGCAATGACAGTACTCAATAAATGTCTTACAGTAATAACTGTCAATGTCAGCAGTGTAAATCCCTTAATCAAAAGACAGAAACTAGCATATTGGATCCAAACACACACACAAAAAAAAAAGTAAAGAAAGAAATAAAGAAAAAAGAAACCATATACTACCTATTAGAAACACACCTCATACAAAAGGATGCAAATAAACTGAAAATGAAAGGATGGAGTAAACAGAAATAGCTATAATATTTTCAGACAGGGCAGACTTCAAGGCGAAACTGATCAGAGGAGACAAAGACAGCCACTACATACTGGTAAAGGGAAAATTCCATAAGATAATAATTTTAAATATATATGCTCTAAATATTGGCTCACATTTTATTTAAAATAAAAACTACTAGACAAAAAAGGACAAATAGCAGTACAAGCACAGTGGAGGACTTCTATTGCAAGTCTCAGACAGGTCAACCAGACAACAAGTCAACAAAGAAGTATCAGAGTTTAACCACATCACTGAATAAGTGGTCTTAACCAATATCCATATCATGCTTCAAACAACAGCAGACTATATATTTTCCTCTGGAGCACTTGAACCTTTTCCCAAAACAGACCATATCTTATGACATAAAGCATGATTAAATAAACATGAAAAAATTAAAATAACCCCTGATCACTAGTGGAATAAAATTAGAAATCAACAACAAAAAGAAAGTACAGAAACTATGCAACCAGATGGAGATTAAATATTACATCATTGAATCATCAATGAATCACAGAAGATATTGGAAAAGAAAAACTTCCTAGAATTAAACAACTATGAAAGTACAACATATTAAAACCTATGGCATGCAATAAAACTGTCCTAAGGTAATATTTGATTATTGTGAATGCACATACAAAAAGAATAAAGTGATCTCATGTAAATAATGTAATGATGCATATCCAGGTTCTAGAAAAAATAACAACAGCCAAACCTAAAACTAGTAGAAGAAAAAATATTATGAAGACTAGAGCAGAAATTAATGAAAAGCTCAATGGATGAAAGAGTTTTTTTTTCTTTGAAAGGATAAGCAAGATTGATAAACTGTTAACAAAATTATCAAGAGAAAAAGAGAAAATTTGTATCAATACAATTAAAAATGAAAAAGACAATATCACAGCAGACACTATTAAAATCCAGAGAACTATGTGAAACTATTTTGAAAGCTTATAGTCCAATAAATTGGAAAACCTTGACAAATAGAGTAATTCCTGGACACACACGAATTATGAAAACTAAATCAAGAAGATCTAAATACTCTGAATATACAAATAGGCAATGAAATAAGAAAAACAGCAAAAACTCTGCCAACTAAGAAGAGCCTAGGATATGGTGAATTCACTGCAGAATTCTACCAGAACTTAAGAGGAGATATAACACCATTAAAACCCAAACTCTTTCAAGAGATTGAAAGGGAAGAAGGACTGCCAAACTCATTCTTGGAAGCTAATAAAATTCTGATACCAAAAATGGACAAGGATTTGA